>NC_060959.1:2936375-2938875 GCF_910589235.1 Vespa crabro | reverse complement strand
GATAAAAATAATGTATCTCTCTAGTTTATGTGTGTGTGCGCGTATGTGTATATGCATTTATAATCAAATAATAAAAAATCACAAATTATAGTCTAAAAATGATGTTATCGATTTGTGTAAAAAATAAACAATATTCGAAAAGTTTGATCATAAATATATGAAGATATCATACAAGGTGAATGATTTAAATAGGAACATCCGAAGATATTCGATTTTTTATAATATATACAAAAAATTTGAATGAACAAAAATTATTTCTAAGAAACAATTTCCCTTCCTTGTTTTTTTAGAAAGTTCTTTTTTTTCTAGAAAAACATTCTCGTATATTTATAAAGAATGAAAATATTCAAGTGTATTTCTATTTAAATATAATCTAAAATATATAATTTCTGATATATTCCCCATTTAATTCCTCAATTATTATACCCTCCGGTTATAATTTTCTAGAAGTATATTAATGATATCGCGCGACATTGCACTCATACGTTATGATTATTACTTGAAGATGTATTGGTGGTAGAGAGGCGTCTTTTAAGTCGATCTCGTGCTTTGTCAAAAACTCTTTTGCGACCAGGACCACTTATAGTCGTTGTTGTTTCGCTGGTCGAAGGCCTGTTCGACGTTGCTGCCGATCTACCACCAGTTTCGCTTTGCACTCTGCTTGACCCAGCTCGCCCTCGCCTCGCCGCCGCCCGCTAAGGCGGGAGAAAAAAGCCAAAAGGCATGACGCAGTCCTTAGGCATGAAGCAATCGTGAACCGTCTTCATGTGATTCTTCATTTTGTCAGGCCTAGAGAATTCTTTGCTACAGACTGGACATGGAAAGACTTTGCGTTGGTGACCTTCGTGATATAAAAAGGCGTGTCTCTGGAAACTGTATTTGTTTTTGAACGTCTTCTGAATGTCGAGTTTCGCGCACTCGGTGCACTGATAGACTCCCTCTGATATCGAGGCATAACGAAAGAGATTCAAACCACGCACGGACATCTCGGTCAATTGTTCAGCCGGATCCTGCGAGTGGGATGTAGCGCGACGTCTCATGCGTCTTTTAGGCACCTGTCTTCCGGTTGGAGCGGACATGGTTCCGGTTGCTGTACCACTTTGTTGGCCACCGCTAGACGACGAATTCGTCGTGCCCAGTGGCGTACTACTATTGTTGTTATTGTTGTTGCTACTATTATTGTTGTTGTTATGACTGTTGTTATTGTTGTTGCTTTGGGAACTCCTTGCGCTAGCAGGCGAAGAGGACGAGGAAGAGGAGGATGAAGAGCCTCTGGTGATTGGTGTGCTCGCAGCTGCTGGCCCACCAGCCGACGTATCCATAGGACTTGGTCCAGTGGTACTGGTTGTCGATGATGACGTCGATGTTGACGATGTCGATGATGTGGACGTAGCTGTTGTCGTATTTGTTGTCGTTGTCGTCATCATCGCCGAGGATGCTGTCCCGGTTGTCGTCGTCATACCCATCGATCCTACCGATGATCCACTCGCTCCTCTTTCTCCGTTTCTTCCAGAAGAAAATCCATCCGCCGTTTGAGATGCATTGCTGTTGCCCGAGGAAGAACCATGCGAAGATGCCATTCGTGTCTTTTCCTTCCATGTCTCCGTAATCGTCTCTGACTTGCTCGGCGTCGATGATGAAAATTCTGCGAAAAGATGATAATTAGTATATTCTCGATAACTTTTTTTTCTTCTATTCTCAAGCACATTCACACGTACAAGCACATACACTCCCACATTTTGCCACACATCTACTCGTCCTAGCTTGCAACTATTTCATTAGCGACTACATTGATGGAAACGGTAAGTCGTCGGATGAGATATAACTTTATTTTTAACTAATTTGAATATTCGAACGATTGCTTCATATTTAAAATTAAATTAAATTTATTTCCTTTTGAAAAAACCGACGACCTCTCGTCAACGACAAAGTGAAAAACATCCATTCGATACATTTTCTGCATGCACGACGTTGCAAACATAAGGACGAAACTGAATTTAATCAAACAATTGTGACATAATAATAATAATAATAATAATAATAATAATAATAATAATAATAATGCAAAACGAAATTCATTGTATAATAATATAGATGAGAGATAAAATCATAAATATATTAATGTTTTCTATTGTATATACATTAATAATAACGTAAAATTTTGATAATATACATTTTTTCTACTCGTGAAAACGATTGGAAAAGGTTTGGGATAATTTTGTAAGGAATATTTGGTTATAAAAAAAAAGAAAAAGAAAGAAAATCTCCATTGCTGATAAACAAAACAAAGTAAAATCATACTATTATTTAATAAGTTCTGTGTTCTGTGTGTCTGTTTTACGTGTTTATGACATATGCACATATTCTATGCGTCTCTTTAGGCCATATTATTAAAATACCTACTTCAATAATAGAAATTATAGTACTAGGTAGGTTTAACTATAAAAACAGAGACATAGCATATATTAGGGGTTGGGAAGGTGGGGGATACGTCGAGATC
>NC_060959.1:2791375-2931375 GCF_910589235.1 Vespa crabro | reverse complement strand
TTTTTCTTTTTTCAATTAAAATCATAATAAAACTCGTCGAGATAGCTGCATTGTGTTATAATATCAACGAGTCACGTCATATATAAACATTTTCAATATGTGATATCGATATCCTATCTATCAATTTTTCCTATTGTTTTGTTTCCTTTCCCCCCTTTTTTTTATCGAAAAATACAAGTAACGTTCTCTCTTCTGCATTCAAAACGCCTTAATACGACACGTCGTTTCTTCTTCGTTACAAAGATTTCGGACGATTTGAACTTTCAATTTTGTACCGCGAGAGAAAATATTTTACCTCTCGTTAAACGATAAAAGAATCTTTATCGATTCTCTCGTACTCGATGCGAACGTTCTCTTCCGTCGATATAATGCGATTTATTATTAATTTTCAACAATCTTAATTCTAAAGTATAACAACGTTGAAGGCAACGCGTGTACGCACGAAACACGAACGTCGGCGTACGATTAAATTTTAAGAACACGTTTTCGATATCAGTTACTACGTTCTTCTCACCTATTTCTTTTTTCCTTTTTTTTTTTTTGAACACATTCTTCTTTTTGTACAGACATCAATTCTTAACTCTTTGATCACGAGCCTTGAGATGCCACTAAGGAGTTTGGAATACACATTCGGAGATTATGCTACTTGTAAAAAATAAACAATTCTTTCGTGCAAATAAGTACGGTGTACAGTTATTTCACGTATCTTTGTGAGAGGGAAAAGAGAAAGAGAAAAAAAAATAAAAATAAAAATAGAAATAAATAAATAAAAAAATAACTAAAAATAAATAAATTCAACCGATTTGTATAAAGCCTGCCGATATGTCGAGATAAAAGTCAAAGAAATGATTTTTTTTTAACGAGTTTTTCTCCTTGCCATTTTGTCTCTTACGCCAAACTTTTCGATCGTGATCACAGTAGCTTCGCACTTTTATATATACATATACATATACATATATACGTATATATGTATGTGTATGGGAACTAATAAAAATCGTACATCTTCCCAACGGTAACTCTATGAAAGGCCTACAAATCCGACCAACGATCATCGAGCGAACTTAGTCGCTCGATTTGTTTTACTTTTGTCCATTTTTCTTTTTTCCTTACACGTTTCAACTACTAACGAGTCGACTAATATAACCATACAAACTAAAAGAATCACCTAATCAACCGGTTCGCGGAAATTTATTTACTAGAGACGTATATAGATTTGCAGGCGATCCAGGAGCATCTCTTATACCCTGCTATTTATTTATTTATTTATTTATTTATTTATTTATTTATTTATTTATTTATTTATATATTGTATATACATATATATATATATATATATATATATATATATATATATATATAATCTAACGCACGATATCTCCTCATTAACATCGTGCTTTCTTTGCCCTCTCGTAGAGTTTTCCTACGTAACATCGTTTATCTTTCTGCCATCTAAAATTGAGTTAGTCTTAGCCTCTCAGTGATTATCAAATGTGAGTGTATAACTTTACTTATTATTTTGTTTTCTTTCTTATTTCCTTCATTATCTCTCTTTTCTTTTTTTTGTTATTTCTTTTTCTTCGTTTTACTTTATTAATCGATATAAGCTGTCTAGCCGCTGCCTTTTTGCACTTTTTGTATTGTGTGTGTGTGTGTGTGTGTGTGTGTGTGTGTGTGTGTGTGTGTGTGTATTGATATATATGTGTGTGTATGTACGAACAAATATCAATTTATATCTTTTCCATCTATTTTTTAGATCCCCTATCCCTCCCATTCGCTAACCACCATAAACAACGATCACTTTGGACGGGTTACCTTTGACCCATCTCTCAAACATAAAGCGATTCCTTTTTTTCCTTTTTGTTCAAGTCTGACCGTAATCGTGTTTCCAAGACGAAATATTTCAATTTCAGGCGACGAAGTAGTTCTATATATCAAAGAACGAAAACGATCTTAAGCTCTACCTTTAAAAATCCATCAATCTATAAACACACACACACCATCGACGGTGATAGCTGTTATTCTTTGGTCCATGAAAGTTTCAAATATATTCTCGTGATACAAAATCGAGCCCAAGAGATATGGAATATGGAAAACACACGTGCATACGCGACGACACGTTTCAGCCCGATATTCCCATTTTCTATCTTCCTATACGTTACTCGTCTGTTTTCTATTTCTTTTTTCATTTGCCTCCTATCGAAAGCATAACGTCATGGTAAAATCTAATTCGTTCTCCTTGTTATACTTTTCTGGCGGCGATATCTTCTAATATTTTTAATAATAATAATAATAATAATAATAATAATAATAATAATAATAATAATATATATATATGTATATATATATATATATACATATATATATATATATATATAATTCATATCCTCTTATATTACTTTTATCTCTCCCTCCTAGATTTCTAATCGTCTCTATCGTTTTTCTTCTTTCCATCCTTTTTTCTTTGTTTAATCTTTCTAAACGCTTGATATCTCTCGAATATAACGAACGAACACGAACAGTAACACTGGTCGCAATCGTGGGCGACAGCGTAGAACTTTTCAAGTACAACTATCTAATCCCGTCGTCATTCTATTACCACCGCTACATTTTCATACGAGCGTTTTAATTTTGTTCTTATCTGTTTTTTCTCTTTTTTTTTTTAATATATATATTTATATATATATATATTTCTTTATATATATATATATTTTTATATATATATATATATAAAGTAACAACGGAGAAGGTTTCGGTTATCGTAATAATTAATTAATAGCTGTAATATTGTAATTATACTATCGTATAGCCTCTAATCTTGTCTAACGTCTATGTCCAACTAGTTGAAAAAATAAAAAGGAAAAAAAAAGAAAAAAAGAAAAAAAAGAAAGAGAAAAATTTGTATACAAATCATCGTCTCGGTCCCCTCTCCCGCGTAACAACAAACGATTCATCGTCATTGTTGTCATCGTCGTCGTCCTTGTCGTCGTCGTTGTCGTTGTCGTCGTCGTTGTCGTCGTCGTCGTCGTCGTCGTTGTCGTTGTCGTTGTCGTCGTCGTTGTCGTCGTCCACGTGTAAGGCAGATTTCCGTTTGCGAAACTGGCCAACCACGAACGCAGATATTGGCTGGAGAGAGCCCCGTCAGAGTGTAACGTGCAAAATATTATTTCATTACAACTACGATTGTATATTTTAGTGCTTTTTTCTCGTGACTAAGCCTATACACCATTGCCATAGTCGTAACCCTTTCGGCCAAATATTTAAAAATGTTTTTCTTTTGTTTGTTTTCCTTCTTTTTTTTGTTTTCAAAGCTCTCGCGGTTGCATACATATCTTCTATCTCTCACCCTCGAATCCTATTCCAGCTCTAAGCTCCAAGAATTTTTCAAAGACAAAATATGTTACTTTTGGGTAAAGGATCTTAATTTCTTTCTCAATTTTGATTTTTTTTTTTTTTTTTTACCACATTCGAGCAATCTTCAGGATTAAATTTCTACTCTTATTTTTTGTTCCCCCTTTTTTCTTCCATTGCTACTATTTGGAATAAATCAAAAACGTAAGTCAGTCTCCAAAGGTTCGTTTTCCCTCTAAAAACACGACTCAAGAATATTTTAAAAATGCGACATTGAAATTACTCGAGATAATATTATGTATATAGAAAATACAGTCGTTGATTGTTTTATTTTATTTCCTGTAAGCGATCTTAAATTTTCTACAGATAGACTAGTAAATTTTGTTTCCTTTCTTGATATCTCTTCAATTCCATCCACTATATCTTTCCTTTTTGTTTCCAAGCTCCTTTCCTACCCCCATTCGTCCTCTATTTTAAGAAGATATAAGCGAGAACAGGAACGCCACGCACACACACACACATACACACGCGTGCGCGGTTATACTTAAATCTTAATAACATGCCCTGAGACGCGCACAGACTTCGTAAAGATCAATCGTCGTCGGCCCGGACGATGACGGCGACGACGGGTCGACGACGTACATAGCTCGATCGGGTACGATACAGCATGGCACGGCGTTAAGTTACTACTAGAGTGCCTTCAGTCTATCCAATGTCAGTACTATCTTGTATTTGGTGTCGTTAAAATCGTCCCTCTACAGTCTTTCAAAAAAATTGCATGCCCCGCTCCAAAAATTTATCGTTCGATATTTCCTTCTGCCTTCCGCTACCTCTTCAAAAACCCCGGTCTCTCTTATTATACACGTCACACGTGTTATCGCGTAACGACGTTTATAGCTCGCTTCACAACTACCCTCCTTACTCTCCTGCCTTAGTTCCTCTCTATCTTTTTCTATATTTTATCATCGATAAGAATTACGTGCGCTACTAACGATAAACCGCGATAAACCGAGCTTTCCGAAGAAGCTCATCCACAAACGACTCAACAACATGGAGGCGAATGGTCATCGTACGTAATATTGCATTTACTCAGTCTACGTGGTTCCCTTATTTACTTATAATCGCGTACTTATGCATCCAAAACGATCGTGTTTTATATATAACCTCGTGTTAAGCGCATGTTATTATTCTTTTAGAAATGTATCAACTACTACACGTACAACACGTTTGATTTTCTTTCTGCGTAATTATTATTTTTATACTAAGTCTCTCAAGTAGTAAATATACCCTCTTTCTGCAATTAGTATTTTCTTCCTCGTTACACTTTTTTGTTTCTTTTGGATTTTTATACAACACTTATTCCCCCCTCCCCCCAATCCCCACTTCGTATTTTATATTTTATAACCGCATTCTCTGGCCGCCGTCAAACAACGTGTAACTTACGTTGACGTGACGCCATGAGTCGAACGGTTGTTATTTTAATATAATAATAAATTTTTCTTTGTTAAATTCATATAATCATCTGTGTATAATCCGCTAAATCCCTATGAGGAAGATATGCGGTAAAGCTCGTTCGTTTTGTAACTTTAAATGTTCCACGCGTCCTCAATATTTCTTTTTTCCCCTTCCATCTTTTCACCACTTTTCTTTTCAAGAAAGTAGAGCCCTTCGATCTCGTTATATACGATCTGTTCTCTTCGTTACAACTTTTTACTCGACGATAAATCTGAAGAAAGCTATAAACCTCAACTAAAATCACGCTAGAAAGGATTTTCTTTCGAACCATATAACTTCGTCAAGGCAGCCATAATAATTCTTTAAATATTCATCTTTTCATCTTTTGTGTCACTCTCATGAAACAGTTAAGCATGATTCTTCTTTTTCCAAAACTCTACTACCAGAATCCTTCAATCGACCTAATCTCGCGAGAACATTGTTTTTCTTTCCATTTAAGGATTATTTCTCGTGTCAGCAGAAGCGATTTTAATGATCGCATTCTGCCTCCTCTCTGCGACTCCATTATTTTCATTTTCTTCATCTTCATTTTCATTTTCTTATTTCTTATCCTCTTGTTATCGCAAATTCGATGATGCGGCCTAGTTTATGATGCGACAGCTCGCAGAGAGGAGGCAACAGCAGGAGATTATCGCAATGAACGATTTCCGAATCATGGCCATTTTTGGTAGCGGCCTACCGTTGCTGACCCATGCTACTGCTACCACTATTACTGACATTCATATGCGGCTTAAGACTATGAATGATCTTAACGTGGGCGACCATGTTGTCCTTTCTTGTAAACTCCTTGAAGCAGACCGGACACGGATAGTACTTGACGTTAGGCTTGTGCGAGGTGACGTAGTGCCGGCAAAAGTTGCTGATGTGTGTGTAGGTACGATGACATACGGTACACCGATAAACGTCGCCCTCCTTAACGCAAAAGTCTCGCACCGAGCCCTCCGTTCTTTCGTTTTCGACCTTAAACGAACCCTCGAAGTCGCTTTGACTGATCTCCGACTCGCCGGCGACCAGATTAAATATGGCACTGCTCAGATTGTCTTTCGACATTTTCTGCTCCGACTCCGAGTCGGAATGTTGTTGGGGATCCTCCCCCGTCGCCGTCGCTGCAGACGTAGCCGATTTGCCCTGTAGACTCGACGCGCTGTACTCCTTGCGAAAGCACTTTTCAAAGTTGATGCGTATATGCGTCGGCGATTGCGAACCACAGCCACTCGACGTTTCCTCCGAGTCTGCAATTTAAGAAAAGACTCCTCTTTAAGATGTTCTTGCTAAGCCCGCGCCGTATTTTATTTCATTCCTTAATATATCTCACACGTGATAAATAATATAGTAATAGTAATTAATAATAAAAATCAATTATTTTTCTATAATATAGATTATAACTAATTGATATGCGATTGTATACTATAAAATTATAATATATATATATATATATATATATATATACACACACACACGCGAGCGCACACACACACGCACGTACGCACGCACGCACGCACATACATACATACATATATATATATATATATATATATTAAATATATATGAATAAATAAATATATATATGTATATACATATACATATATATATTTCCATATATATAAACATATTACTAAATTTGTGGGGGAAGCAAGAGGAAGGGTAGAGCCAGCAAAATGTGTCACCGAAATTTCGAATCGCGCTATCTCATCTCGTACTTCAAATACTTTTTTCTTTTTCTTTTTGAATTTGAATTTGAATTTAAATTTGAATTTGATTTCTTTTCATCTGCCTCTAGGACGTCCGTACACGTCGTGTCTTTTATCCTTCTTCCGACTTTTTTCTCTTTCGCTCGATCATCCTCTCGTTGCCGCTCTCTTTCTATATTTCTCTCCTTTATCTCTTTCTCTATCTCTAACTCTCACTATCTCTCCCTCTCCCCCCCCCTCTCTCTCTCTCTCTCTCTCTCTCTCTCTTTCTATCTCTATCTTCCTCTCTTTCTTTCTTTCTTTGTCTATAATTCGTCATCACGGTTTTCGAATTTGAAGAACCAAAAAAAGCAAAAAAAAGAATAAATTTCCCGCCACCTCTACACGATCGTGCAATTTCGCATTTTTAAAAAAGTCTTCGTTCCAACTCCCCCACCCTCTCCACTACACAATGTCGGATCACGCTCGCATATTACAACATATCATTCCCGATTTAGTTTTCTTTTTTCTCCCGTTGCAATATATACGCGCTCGTATACACGTTAGCACGCACAAACGAATGTATTTCTCCTTCTCTATCTTTCTGTTCGTCTCTATCTCTATCTTTATCTTTATCTCTATCTCTATCTCTATCTCTCTCTCGTTTCTATATCGTCTAAAATGAGATATACATTACACGTTGTCCGCGTTATGTCCATGGTAAAAAACAATAAAAAAAAATAAATAAATAAAAAAAAATCCAAATCGAGCGTTAATTTTTCGAACTACTTGATTTGTTTTTTTTTTCTAATCATAGAAAAAATATAGAAATAACAATGCGACTTCGGTCCGTGGATTTTTTTAAATACACACATAAGCACACACACGAACATACGTAGGAGAGCAAACGAAAAATTTGCTCGCATACGTACGAATGTGTTTCAACTACTTTGTTCTATTTTACTAATATTGTTAACGATTAAATGATCTATGTATATGCATTGCAATAATATATACAACGAAACGCGTCTATGCACGATCTTTCATTCGAGAATCTTGCGTATATCGTCTTACGTATGTCGTAGAGTCTGTTCGTCTTGTCCAATTTTATTTTGTCCTGTTTAGTCCGTAATCCCTTTCTACGGGAAGACACGATCCATCGAGATCGAGGACGCTTGAGAGAAAAAAGTACGATTTCTAATTTTCGTATATTCCGCTTTCGACTTCATATATTATTATAAATAATATATGCGTAGTTTCTTTATATTTCTTTTCAGAGAATTATGTATATTCATTCGGCTTTTTCTTTTTATTAACTTATTTATTCTGGCATTTTTGAAACGACTCTTTAATTTTCTTTTTTTGGTTTTTCGTATTATTAAAAAAAAAGAAAAAGTTTTTCGTTTGAGCGGCTGGCCTCCCTAAGTTCCCACGCTTCCCCCGCACAAAAGATTAATCTCTTGTAAATTCAAACGGTGACTCAGATAATCTCAACTCACCTGCGTTAAGAGAACAAAGCAACACGTTCACGGTCACACTACTGAGCGATTCTTGATCATCTTCGAACCACACTGTTCCTCGCGCGCGCGCGCCTGCGTTTATAGATTCTTTTTTTATTGACGATAAAAAAAAAAAGAAAAAAAAAAACAACGTACGTCGCACTTTTGATTTCACGGCTCTCTTTCTCTTTCTCTCTCTCTCTCTCTCTTTCTCTCTCTCTCTCTTTCTCTCTGATCTTTTTCGTTCTTTCAATTTTTTACTTTATTTGCTTATCTTTTATTTTTTCTTCTTCCATTGTAATTTTTATTTCGTTTAAATTTCATTGTTGTCCGGAGGTATACAAGTATAACACGTTATTCGGATTCTTCCCCCTCCCATTTTCATTGTCATTTATCTATCTATCTATTTATCTCTATTTATCTATCTATCTATCTATATAATATTTCAACCATCCGCCTATTCACCTAACTACCTAGCTGTTCGTTTATCTATAAAACTACCTACCTACCTACCTATCTAACTCTACCTTTTTTCTTCCCTTCATCAATCTTTCTTTCTATCTTCCTTTGCACTCACTCCTTCATATTTTTCCGCTTTATTCTTCTGCCGTTAAATATTCAGGCAACGAGAACGCAAGAGAAGGCGGAAGCGACAAAACCCGTCGACGTTCGTCGTCCGTTGTATATATATGTGTATATATATATATGTGTATATATATATACGTATACATATATAATGTTAAGTTAATTCATTTTTAGTATATCTATATATGTATTTTTTTTTTCCTTTTTTTTTTCATTTAAATTCTCTCTTCTCATTCTCCTCGTCGCGTGTGTCAATCGCACGCGAATCTTTCCTTATTTTCTCATAACACTTTTTTATTATATTATATTTATTTATTTACTTTTTTGTTTTACTTTTTTTGCAACAAACGAATGCAAAGAAATTAACCAGCGTTTAATGAAATAAAGATATTAGAAAAAAGTAAGCACCGTTAAAAGCTGGCTCCACCCCCTCCTTTTACCAATGGCCAATGGCAGCGAAGCGTTTCTCATTATTCGTGCGGTAGTAGCATATAATAAATCGAGTGATCGAGAAAGCTAATAAAAATAGTCGGAAGATCGTTGAAAAAAATTTGGCGCGAAATATGGTCGCGAACGTGAACGAGAAACATGGAATGCATAGCGTCGGTGATAAGAAAAAGATACAAACAGAATAAAAAGAAAAAGAAAAATACAGAAAAGGCACACCATATAAGGAAAAGGAGAGAGAGAGAGAGAGAGAGAGAGAGAGAGAGAGAGAGAGAGAGAGAGAGAGAGAGAGAGACAAAAGAGGAGAAGCAAAAAAAGGACGAAAGATGAAAAGAAATAACGAATGAATGAAACTTTTAAGAATAAAAATAAAAAATGAAAAAACGAAATCAGATAATAAAATAAGAACATAAAATTAAAGAATTAAAATAAAAAAACAGATAAATAAATAAATAAATAAATAAAAAAAATTAAAAAAGAAGAAAAAAAAGAACAAGGCGCTGCTCATTGGCCGATCATACATTACGTGGGTATAACATGTTCTTGGCGAGAATCGGTGGATGGTGGGTTTAATTTTTGAAGGCTACAGATAATGAAAAGGAAATCTCATGTATTTGGTAGCACGTCCTAAAATTTGTCTGAAAATCCCGCCATTATTGCGGGAAAATTATCTACGGATTCTACAAAACGACTGTTTCCTCTTTTTCGCACACTTACGCGCGTGCACATACGCATACATACATACAAAGTCACATTCTCTCTTTCTCTTTCTCTCGCATTCTTTCGAGTTTCATACAATAATACATACAATTGCATAAAACATTCTCTTGAAAAATTTTTTTCAATCGACTTGCACAATACGTCAAGAGATCTGATGATTATTTGTGTGTATGTATGCTGCTGGCGAGCTGTATGTATGTGTGTATGTATGCTGCTGGCGAGCTGTATGTATGTGTGTATGTATGCTGGCTGGCTGTGTGTGTGTGCGTGCATGTGCGTGATGTGTGTGTGTGTGTGTGTATGTATGTATGTATGTATGTATGTATGTATGTATGTATGTATGTATGTATGTATGTATGTATGTATGTATGTATGTATGTACGTACGTACGTACGTACGTACGTACGTATGTATGTATGTATGTATGTATGTATGTATGTATGTATGTATGTATGTATGTATGTATGTATGTATGTATGTATGTATGAATGTATGTATGTATGTATGTATGTATGTATGTATGTATGTATGTATGTATGTATGTATGTATGTATGTATGTATGTATGTATGTATGTATCATTACGAACAAGAGTCCGAAACGATCGCCAAAGCGAGTCGAGAAAAAAAGTGCATGAGTATTGTTAGCATGTCAGCGAGAAAAAAGGTAAAGTCAATTGGTGCGGCCCTTACATATATGTTTTGTCGTTTGCTTGTTTGGGGACGATAGTTTATGGGATTATATTTTTATGAGATTTTCCATCATTTCTTGTCAATCTTCAGAACGTCTAACGCAAGTCGACTGTATTTATGTATCATCTCGTTAAAAATTCCCTAAATACGACGGATATTTTGTTTCTTTGCTTTCTTTTTCTTTCACTTTTCACCTCTCTCTCTCTCTCTCTCTCTCCCTCCCCTTTCCGTGTTTTCTTCTCTATGTTTCGTTTTCTAAAATCGTTCTAATTCTCTAAAACCCCATGAAGAAAGACTACACGTAATCGTGTTTAAAATCTTTTTTAACAAGAGTTCCCTCTCGTCGCGGCGGTTTGTGCATCAAAAAGGAAAAGATTCTTTTCTATCTTCTTCTCCTTTGTTTGTTTTTTGTTTTTTTTTCTTTTTTAATACGAAATTAACCGTCACGCGCGCATGTAATGATTCCGATGTTTACATTCGTATTTTCCGTACTTTCTTTATTCCCCCGTAAAGCACCGACGAGCGCGAATGAACAAACGAACGAACGTACACCCGAGAAAATTTTCCTTTTTTTTTTTTTTAATGTTTTCTTCGTTAACGACAATCAACGAAAATCCTCCGGCGACGTTGTCTCCCGATTTCACCGATATTTATTTCGAGTGAGCGCTTCTACGAGGATTTATACATTTCTATTTGTTTGCTTGTTTGTTCTTTTTTCATTTTCGTTTTCGTTTTTTTTTCTTTTTTTTTTTTCCTACTAATATGTATATATTCATTGTGTCTATTTAAGAGCCTCCCAGGTATAGATTTCGCTGCGATACTGCATCGTGGGTCGTTGCAGTCGCGCAGAAGAGAAGTAAGACGAAGTTAACAGGTGAAATTCTGAAAAGTTAAATCAATTAGCACATCGTATAGCAGTTAAGTCGTCCATCCGCCACCGTACATATATATATATATATATATATATATATATATATATATATATATATAATTTTATTATTAAACTTAAATATACACGTGATCGATCCTCCTCTCCCGAATACATTAACACAATGTCGTAAAAGCATTATTTCAAAAAAAAAAAGGATGAACGACGACTTGTTAAATCATCATTCGTCATAAATCATAAATCGTCATTCACGTCGCTCGTTGTTTAATAATTTTTCTCAATCGTATAAAGAAAGCTATTTGTGAAATAATATGTCTTCCTTTTTCTTAAAATTGTCGTCGATCGACTTCGACGAATCGTACGAGATAGTCGTAATATAATATTCACAATTTTGTCAACGTCGTCCAAATTCGACAGATCGTTTCGGCGAAACATTTCTAATCGAAATAGGAAAGCTTCAGACGACACAAAAGCATTTGATCAATCTGGTTCGATGTGTCTTCTCGACTTTTGTACAAACCAAGAGTAGAAAACATTACGTTTTGTTTGTTGTACTGTTGTCGATAAGACGGGGAAATGTAAATAAATAAATAAATAAATAAATAAAGAAATAAATAAATAATATATATATATATATATATATATATATATATATATTAATGCGTGTGTATATTTAAAAACAGAAATATACAAAAAGAAAAAAAATATAAGAAAAATAATTTCCTTTTTATATTAATCATCGTGACATTATCATACAATGCACACCATGTAAAAATTATTTTCGATTTGTTGTCACGTTTATTTCTTTTCTTTTATCGTATGCAAAAAGAAAAACTAACGGTGCATAAACGTATAAAGTTATGGATAAGGTACATCATTTCTAATTACATAATATAATTGATCGGGAAAATGTTATCTTGATATTTTCGCTATCCGTAGGGCGTATTTTAATTATTCGTTTAACGCACGATCAAAGGTTGAGCAAGACGCGGACGAGAATCGCAACAGGACACATATTTATATCTCGTGTCGTAAGAATGACACAATAAAGAAATTAAATAGTCAGCGACGATTTTCGTCCACATGGCATATTATTATTAAAAAAGCCGTTAAGTTGCGCCCGCCTAAGATTAAATAACGTTAACAGCGATTTGGCGTTAGGACGCACGCAACTATTTTGTTAATCACGTAAGCCGAATTTGTTGAGCTCTTACCTTGTTTGAAACTTTCGCTCCCTTGTCTACTATGCGGCCGCGCGAAGGTTTCTTCTGATGCTAAAATAAAAAAAAAATAAAAAATCAATTAATTAGATATATAAATGTTAGTTGAAGGTTTCTTTGAATTTGAATAGAATGAATAACATTAAACTTTATACGATTTATAATACTTTACAAAGACATATATAATACGAAATGACTAACCTTGCGCAGAAGTACTGGGCGTTGGTTCTGGTTCTCTCTTAACTCTAGGCGTTAACGATTCGTGAGTCTCTGTACCATTTTCCGTTGGTTCGTCCTTTCTCGCAGATGACAACGAACTGGCAGCCAAATTGGCCGCCGCCGAGGCCGAATTACTGATATTGTTGCTGTTGACATTGTTGCTACTAGTCGAAGAACCACTCCTATTATTGCCAGTTGTCTCGCTCTGGAAATCGATGCCCATCTTCATCTCCATCATTTCGGGTGAACCTTGCACAAGGTCAGTACTCGAACAAGATTGTAGGTCCTGCCCAGTACTAGCCTCACCAATTGGCGTGTCCGAGGAGCCGCTCAACTTCCTCGGCCTACCCCTTTTTCTCTTTGGCGCTGTTAACGCTGAACCAAGAAGCGGATGGTTCGACATATGATGGAACCTCTTTTGTGATACATGATGATGAGGTCCGATTTGGTTTATTCGGTGAAGGTTCGGAGGTGGTGGAGGTATTGTGTTTTGATTGCCAAGAAGTGATGACGTGATGCTGGGCAAATCGCACTTGTCCTCATTCACTTCGGTCAGACCCTTTATCCTTAGAGACTCAGCGACCCTCAGGAAAGCGGTTAATCTATCCTGATCGACGCTCACCTCACCACGATACATGAAGTCTAAAAGACTTCGCATATCCACATATGGGACGTCCTTGAGAATAACTATAGGGTGCTTGTCAGGATGACCAACAAATAGAGCCTGAAAACGATATACGTCATTTTTAAGTTTCTTTCTTCATTTCTTTACTTTACTTTTTTATTATTTTCTTTTTCCTTTTTCTTCTGAAATCATCTAATCTTTCTCTCTCATTTCTTACCTGAAAATAAGGACTGCACGCCGATAAGACCATTTTATGCGCCCTAAGCAGCTGACCCTCAACGGCCAGTGTAACATCAACGAACGATTCGTCATGAAGCAATTGATCAAAAACGGAGAGTAAATTGCTCTGATGGTTGTTCCAACGCAGACAAAATCTCTGCGACGCCATCGCTTCGCTTCTCAGGTCCGCCAGGTTACCGTTAATATCCGCTAACATCAGACCTGGTGTTGATTTTTTTGCTTGTGTCGCTGCTGCTGCCGCCGCTGCTTCTGCTGCTGCTGCTGCTGCTGCTGCTGCTGCTGCCGCCTCGTCGTCGATTTTTTTCGCCTTCCTCGACGAAGCCACTCGCTCTTTCTTTTACTTGTATTCGTATTCTCTTCTTCATCGGCCACGATATATCATTCTTTATACCCTCGCGACCTAAAATATATAAAAAAAATTAACCTTTATCATCGAGCCTTTAGAACAAAAGAACATCATAGCGAACGACGATCAATCCGTTAAAAGAAACTATTCAATTTTGAAACGGGTGAACGTACTCTAACGTTACATAAGTTAGCCTACTTTTCTTATCGTCACCTTGGAAGGAACCCAAACGAGTAGTACGTGTCGCTTATAGACACGCGACTGATTCACCCTATTTTACAGATTAAGTATTACTCCTTGATACTTTGTACGGAATGTTAAGGACACTTAACGCAATGCATATCAAAATGAATGAGATATTCTTTTTCTTTTTTTTTTCTTTTTTTTATTTTTTTGTTCCTTATGTTGCAATCAGCCAGCAAGTCTTCTTTCTATATATACATGGTACGACGATAACGGCTGCGTGCATAATCATGCGCGTAAGCCCCCGAGGAGACGACGATGTGTACGAGCTATGAACGTGGGTGTACGACCCTGGAAAACGTAGGCAGAGCGAATAGGCGACTCGCTCGGTTCGTGCCTTTTATGTAATTCTCTCCTCACCCCTTCACCAACCCAATCATGGTCACGTATGCAACGTTCGTTCCGCCAAGACTGCGAAGGCGTGGCAAAGGATGACTTTCTATGATCCTCTCAAGGGGAATTTTCGAAAGACGCGACATATGATATAGCCGAAAGAATTTCCAAATGTCGAACTAAAAATCCTCAAACTATTATGATTTAGATTATTATTTGACAACAATAAGGAATATATATATATATATATATATATATATATGTGTGTATATATATATGTATATATATATGTATATATATATAACCTTGATATCGATATGCAAAGATTTAGGTTAGTTTCTTGACCTCTTCATTGATATTCTGAAACGACATAGTGTTATAGGATGACACGATAGATATACTTTATGCATCTGATATACACATCTATCGAAGGAAACACCCTTCAGTTGATTTCGATCGTACGATACAATCGAATGAAAATAAGTAACGAGAATAAGAAAAGAGACAAAGCAAGTAACAGAATAACTCCCTTCATAAGGAAGAAGAGAGGAAAGTATACATTCTTCAACCGTCGGTAAAAAGGAAAAAGGAGAAACAGTATATACTTGACGCCATATTTAAAGATGAACTCTGGTCACGTGACCACATTAGATATTTTTTGAATTCCGTTATGTGACTTTAAGAAAAAAAGGAACGCTATAAAATACATACTTGGCGTTCATTTGGTAGAAAATTAAAAAGGCAAAAAGAATACAAGGATCGACATATGATTGCATTATATCAATGGCTGATACAACAAACCTGGGAATATAGTGAAAGATGGAATAGAAAAAAAAGGATATTAAAAAATTGGAGAGCACTTTTTCATCACAGCAGCAGTAGCAGAAGTAAGCTGATGAAACATATGAGCCGGGAAGAGGTCGGCCGAGTGAATCAATAGCATTTTCTACGCATATTCAGATCGATGCCTAGGTAGTGTTTTACTGATTTCGCCTGCATGCATCTACGCATGCATTTATGCTCACACATCTGTGTGTATAAGCACAAGGATCGTGTGCTCGCGTGAGCACTATTCGCACTAGCGAAGTGTGACCTTAAACATGCGACCTTGGACGACCTTGTTGATTTCACGGTTTTCACAGTGAATAGCACATCGCTATGCATCACCTTCCTTATGTCAAACATGCCAGCTTTTAAACATCGAGGAAAGATGATTTTTAATTTTCCTACCCTTATTCCTTTTTCACAAATGTATTGAGATTTTTGCTTAATGTTACTTATTTAAGTTTCATGATATAAAAACTATATCATTCCGACGATAGCAATGAGAAAAAAGTGAAGGTCACTTGTCACAAGTGCAAACAAACATTATATATTCTGCGAAAATGTACAATGCAACCAGGTGCTCCCTATTTCTCTCTCTCTCTCTCTCTCTCTCTCTCTCTCTCTCTCTCTCTCTCTCTCTCTCTCTCTCTCTCTCTCTCTCTCACTCACTATCTCTATTTTTTATTCTCCTTTTAACGCGTAATTCGCAAAGATGTATATCTCCGATCATTTTACAAGATGACTTTGCCACATTCAACCGACGGAGAATGACAACAAATTCCATTATTCGTCATTGACTAATTAAATGATATTTCTAGGAAAAGAAGCATGCTTGTATCGTTGAAAGAAAAGGAAAAGAAATAAAAAACGGAGGAAAAAACAAAAGATAGATGACAGAATTTCTCTTAATATAGTATTTTAAGAAGGATGCCGGGAAAAAATTCAAGAAACAATTGACTAACTTCCTATTCGTATATATCAAAGAAACAGGAACCGATAATCTCAAGAGTTCGTTGTAGAGGTTAGCATCAACGTAGGCGAGAATTAGGGGCGCGGTATGCGGTTTTCCTGCTCTTACAACACCGTCACGTTAACAAGCTGTATGCGCCTACGACTATATAACGAGATTTTCTATTTTATGTATCGTCTCCATTTTCGAGAGAGAGAAAGAGAGAGAAAGAGAAAGAGAGAGAGAGAAAGAAAGAGAGAGAGGTAAACAATTTAATTGAAAAAGAAAAAAGAATAAGAAAACAAAATAAATAACACCCGATATTTTGTCATTCCCAAAAAAAAAAAGAAAGAAAGAAAAAAAGAAAAGAAAAGAAGAGAGAAAGAGATAGAAAGAAAGGGAGTGAGAATAGTATATTTTTGTTCTTACCAGCAACGAGAAAAATAGAGTTCCGCGAGACGTAGAGAAGGTTGGCGAGCGCATGGCACGAGAATCCTGTTGCTCGCGCGACGCACGTGCATCGTTGTTTCTCTTTTTCTCTCTTTAAACGCTCAAGCGCATGCGCGCCACGCTTAAGCCCGAACTCTATCGCGAGGACATATGTGTGTAGGTTGTGTATACGTCGAGTGCGTATGCATGCAACTCACTTCTCTCACGGCCACCGTGCTCGTTGCGTAATCGACACCAGCAGCGGCAGAGTCACACTAGGAGAAGGAGAAAAGAGAAAGAAACTCGTAGAAACAGCGGACACGACAATGTACGCCGCTGCTGGTGCTAGTGCTACTAATGCTGCTGTTGCTGCTGCTGCTATGTCGAATACCGTTCCATGCTGCTAGTGCTGCTATTACTGCTAGTGCTTCTACGTTTCAAGAACCTACAATGCTCGATTCGCTAGCTCCCCCGGTTGTTACTTCCTTCTCCACCCTCCCTCGTTTCTTCCCTTGACTCCTTAAGACTTCCCCCACTCCCCGTCACAATCTGCGCCACCACTTCCGCATATACTTGCGACACCGTACTAACTGGTGTCTACTAAATAGCATTGCCTTTCGCAATTTCCGATATCATCCATACATGTGTATTTTTATATATCTCGACTTCGAATTACCCCGCAATGGAAATTTATTTCATGAATTTTAATGTTACAAGTCAAACTCGTAACTTTTACGAAGATAGACGAAATCGTTTTCTAAGCGTATTCTATTCTTTTCGACGAATTTTTATTTCTCGAAATTACATACATTTTAAATAAATAAATATATATATATATGATATATATAAGACAATATATATTATATATATGATATATATAAGATAATATATATTATATATATATATATAATATTATATATATGTATATCGTGAGAAAAGAAGTGAGGTTAGGTTAAGTTTCACAACTTCTCAATAGATCATATAATTCACGAGCGGCTTCTATCGCTCGGTATTGTCGAGTGAAAGATAAAGATAAAGTAGAGACACGTATCGGTATCTCTTTTCCGAGGTATTTCGCTGAATCATTCAAGGATAAAGGCGCGTTCGAAATTTCTGCTGGGAATCCTAATAACAACGTACGTCACTGAGCAGTCTTTTTTCTTCTTTTTTTCTTGCGAATAGAATCGAACGGTCGATAATGAAGGAAAGTACTATAATTGATTATGCGATTGTGCTATTGAAGAAAAACAATTTTACCGATCGGACAAATATTTTTATTTTATATTTATAATCATTTTTTGATTAATGTCTATGAGCTTTTAACTACACTCGTGATAATGCGCATAAATAAATAAAAAATAAAAAAACTCTGAGCAAAGTACGGAGTGTTAAGACGATAAGAACGAAGAATTGGGTGAGTCAGAGAGAGAGAGAGAGAGAGAGAGAGAGAGAGAGAGAGAGAGAGAGAGAGAGAGAGAGAGAGAGAGAGAGAGAGAGAGATCA
Organism: Vespa crabro; assembly: GCF_910589235.1. Lineage (NCBI taxonomy): Eukaryota > Metazoa > Arthropoda > Insecta > Hymenoptera > Vespidae > Vespa > Vespa crabro. The sequence continues at coordinate 2,913,079 of NC_060959.1, read as the reverse complement.
TAGATAGTACGGATGAGAAAAAACTAGTATGTGTATTTGGAAACATACGCGTACGTACATAATACATACAACATACACATACATGCCTATATACAAACATTCTTATCCTCGAAGTAGGGTTGTGCCATCGATCGACCGAATTTCAAGCTCAAACTCGAGGGCAATCGAGTGTCGAACAAGAGAGAATAAGGAAAATATAGCTGCGCCTGCGTAACTTGATGATAATGACAATACCAATAATAGTTGTGATGTTAGGAAGAGGACGTCTTTCACTAAATACATCTCTTTTCCACTCTGTTTACCATTTATCACATCTCGTGGATTCTTCGAATCAACGGGATTAAGGTTGTTCGTCGATCGATTTCCGTTCGCTTCGGGCGCCGCTCGTTTATATATCACTGATGAGACTATCGAGTGGAAAATTTCAATAAAATCCCGGAACTTCGTCAGAGAGAGAGAGAGAGAGAGAGAGAGAGAGAGAGAGAGAGAGAGAGAGAGAGAGAGAGAGAGAGAGAAAACATCGATAGTAATCGAAGGCCGAACGATATATGTACACATATAGAGGGTAGTTGGACATGGAACAACACAATCTTCTCTTAATGTTTACTAGCCGATCGATACGAGGTGAAAAATGAGACGTAGCCTAAAAAGAAAAAAAAAAAAGACAATTGTAGCCGCTTTGTGCTACAACTTTTGTTTTTGCTCACTAGATTAAAGTACATATATAAAATATAATACATTTATTTTCTTATAACATACGTCAAACAAAATTATAGATCCTACAAATAACAATTGAAATATCAAATTAAAATATATTCATTGGGCCAAAATTGAAAATATATAAAATTTGGGACAATAGAAATGCGCAAATTTAAATAAAGAAAAAATGTTTTGAAAAAAAATTTCTAACGATTCAAGATGGCGTTTAAGATGATAGAATTGCTTTTCTAATTCCTTAGATTTTCTACTCTCATAGAATATATGAATCGTTATTCGTAGGAAAGGATAGAGAGGAAAAAATGAGGATCGTAATACTTTGACTTGTTTTTTTTTTCATACAATACAAAGAAAGAAGAGAACGTTTCGAAACAAGTATGAGCGTTGATCGCGGACGAATATCCCTTCCTCGTCGCAGCACCTCCTCCTCCCACAAAAGATGGGGGCGTAGTGGGGTGTGGGACAACACGAGGATGCGTTTGGATCAACAGTTCGACCGCTCTCAGTCCTCTTGGAGAAGGAAATACATACGATCATGGACATACGTAAATGTGTCGTTGGTGGTTGTGTGTGTGTGTGTGTGTGTGTGTGTGTGTGTGTGTGTGTGTGTGTGTGTGAGAGAGAGAACGAAAGACAAAGGAGTATTATGTTGGTCTTAGTATTGGATTCTCTAAGAATATAAGGGGGGTTTTTTCTTCCTTATAAAACGAAAAATTAACATGATAAATTATTGTTTTTCAGATAAATTTCTGTGAAAAAGTCAAAAAAGAAAAAAATCAGTTTTCAATCAATTTCATGGTTATTTTACGAAGGTGTTCCAGGAATAAAATGAAAAAGAAAAAAGAATAAATGGAACCGAGTTTGAAATTCGATAACAACTCTAATAGGATATGCAAAAGCTTGTTACAGCAAAACGCAGAACTATTGAATATATCATGTTGGACGTATGCCGATTGATTTTTCATCTATGCTAGAATCTATAACAACGCAAAACGTGTTCGAAAAATGCTCGAAGGTACAACTTTGAAGAATATCTTGAAACGGGGTAAAAGAAACATGCGCTCGCTATTCTTACCATATCCTTAATATCACGTGGAAAAGAAATATCGTTCCTCGAATCGAGGGCGTGGTCGTGCCAATTTTAAAACATTCCTATGTACAGATAATTTGAAGGCAAATCAATGCGAATCGAGTAAAAGCGATAACGAAGCAGCTGTCCATCTGTTTCTCGTGTGTACAGCATAAAGTCAAATAAATAACAAGGTGACGGATGTTCGTCATTGTGGATAAAGAAAAAGAGATAGAGAAACTTGTGTGTGTGTGTGTGTGTGAGAGAGAGAGAGAGAAGCAAGCGAAGTCTGAGGACGAGAAAGGATAAGAGGGTGGAGATGTAGCAAGAATGGGTGGGGAAGGAGAAGAAGAAGGGAGAGAAAAGAAGGAGGGAATGTAACCGCTCACGAGTCGACGCGAAATACAGGTATGGGCCGATCCGTTAACCATCAGGGAGCTCCAGGTACAAAGTTAACGGAAGATTTCACGGCGGAAAGAGAGAGAGAGAGAGAGAGAGAGGAGAAGGGAGGAGAGAAGGGAGAACATGGCCATGAAGAGGCGCGCATGTCCCACATTTTAGAATCCTCCTGGAACGACATTTCCGATTCGTTTTCCAAGTCCACAAGGTGCTAAACGTTTTTTGTCGTCCGTCTCCGTCTCCGTCTCCGTCTCCTTGGACTCTCTCTCTCTCTCTCTCTCTCTCTCTCTCTCTCTCTCTCTCTCTCTCTCTCTCTCTCTCTCTCTCTCTCTCTCTTTTCATTTTTTAAGATAAAAATTTTAACTTGCATCTTGGTCGCGAATACAAACGCGTTATGTGCTCTATCTTTTATCGATGGATCGATATTTAACTGTTTATTCGTCTTAATCTCACGGAACGTTAATAATATTCCTTTTTACGATAGTTTCGTTTGCTATATTGTAACGATGGAGATAAATAAATAAGATACTGATAGTCAAGAAAAAATTAATATTGATAAGTGTAAGACGGTTTTATTGAAAAAAATAGTATGTTCGATGAAATGTATATAAAAATATAGATGTAAAAATCTCGTAAAATTTAAAAACGTTCATTATTAAAGAAATATTCTTTGAGTGCGCGCTCTTTTAGCGGCCCTCTGGAAATACATTTCTGCGCATACGCACTGAACACTTAAGAAGAGGAGCGCACTGCTGACACGCACGAGTGCGTGCACTCATCGACAGGTCAGGTCGGCCATTTTCTTTCCGTCAGCTTGTAACCCATCTCTCTCCCTCTACCCTCGACAACTCGTTTCTCTCCTCCACCATACCTATCACCAGCCGCACACTAGCAGCACCACTCCATCACCGCCACTACTACTATTCTACTATTTACTACTCTACTACACTACTACATTACTACTATTCTACTATCTACTACACTACTACTCTACTATCTACTACACTACTACTACTCTACTATCTACTACACTACTACTACTCTACTATCTACTACACTACTCTACTACAATACACAACTACATCTCCTCCAACCTCTCCTAACCCTATCTCCTCTCGTCACCCTCTTGCAACGACCACTACCCTTCCGGCGACGCGACGACATTCGTTCTCATACCACGTTCGCATAGGCGTCAACCTTGCTTTTTTTCCCCACCGAATGTTCGAGAGTGCGACCGATTTTCACCGACCAATCATGAACGATCTTTGATAGACAACGCGACGACGAATCACTCATCCAATGGAATTTTAAAACGTTTCCCTTTTCATTCGATTACACTCTGCTCTCTCGGGTATCGTTACAACTTTGCTCGCACTCGTATATGTATTCCTTTCTTGCAACGACCACCGTTGCAATAAAAGTGATACAATGTTGTTAGGATATATGATCCGAGCAACAACTTCTTCGACTCACTAGCCCCACCAACTTGTCAACACGACTACCAGTCGTGTAATATTGTGGTTATATTTTATCAGTAATCCCCTTATTGCTTTAATGTGTATTCGAGTTTAGTAAATATGTATGTCCCTACATGACAGTGTTGGATGAAATTCTCCGCAGATAGATAGATAGATAGATAGAGATAGATAGATAGAGAAAAAGAGAGAGAGAGAGAGAGAGAGGGAGAGAGAAAGACTGTTATATCCTGAACATAATATTTCAAAAACCATTTCTCAGAAAGTTTGCGGAACTTATTCGAATGTAAATCATTTTCTTCCTCTATCTTTCTCTTTTCTAATTTCTTAATATCCCTGACAAGAATTTTTAGATGGCACGGAAGACAGCAATGGTTGTATTAGTACGAATGCTCCGTGTGAACCTTCATCCGCTCGATGTTGTATTAATGCGGGTGTGTTATTAACGAAGGAAGAATCAAACGGTTTATATAGTTGGTAGCATTAAGAAAAGCGGATTTATGTGTGTGCGCGTGTCTGATTCTACCAGGGTTCCACTCCTCCTACTCCTATTCTCGACATGCCTGCATTCTTCTTCTTACTGCTATTATTTTCTTTGAGAGGTTAATTAACGATAAATCGAAAGAGTATACATATCCTTGAGAAACTGAATATTTTCTCGTATAACCTATAATACACACTATATATATATATATATATATATATATTGAATACACACGCAAACCGTATTTACAAAAATTCTATCAGTAGGGGTATCAAAAGATAGTGTAAAACGCGTAGTGTCGAAAGGAAGGCGTTCGACACACGTTCTCTTTGCTACGTTAATCGAAGGTCGTTCCATTCCGTTCCGAATGATCACCACCGTGTTTCAATTTAGAAAGAAACTCGGAAAGCAAGTAGGCCGGATCGAGAAAGACTTTGGACGTTAAGGAATAATAATCGATCGATATTATTCGTGATTCAAGAGCAAGAGAAAATATTCTTTTACAGTAATGGCATAGTAAACTATGTAAAAATACATTGTTAAAGAGATAGTCGAAAGATATCAATAAAGTATGCTTTAAGTGCCGTCGTGACTTGTCCTACATTAGGCTTTTAATTACCATCATTTACGGTATCCCTACTAACGGAATCCCATCCGTCCAGTATTGGCTATTAAGACTGCTGATCATCGAAAGAATGAGAAACACGATTTTGGTGTACCTTTAACGGTATATTCAAGCAAAACGGATACCTAAACATATCGTTGACGAAGGAAACGTATAAATCACAGTCGAAGACCGATATTCCTTCGACGGAAGGAGAGAGAAAGAGAGAGAAAGAAAGAGAGAGAGAGAGAGAGAGAGAGAGGGAGGGAGGGAGAGAGGAGAGAGAGGTATACATATATGTTATAAACGCATATATTATTATAAACACACAGTTATAGAAGTTTGCACGCACAATAAAACGAATTTATGGAGGGGATGTATGTAGTGTGCATCATCATCGCCGTTACAGCCGCGCATTTAATATCATCATAAACGCGTATGTTTCTCACGTTTTATCTTCGAGCACGCACATGTACCTTGATCGATATATGCATATATCATATCATATCATATTATATATATATATATATATATATATATATATATATATATGTATATAAAATTAGCATTAACTTCACTTTCGAAAAGATTTTTTGTAAAATACGTGAAAGAATCTAATGATGCAATTATCTAATAAACAGGAATTCGTCAAACATATTGTAAATCTATGTATACAATCAGAGACCTTAAGAATAGATGAAGAGCGATGGTAAGCAGAGGAAAAGCCTCACCACTTTTAACGTCACTCTCCGTTGTACGGCACTGAGAGCATACTATACTTTTTACGAAACGTGATCCATAAAAAGTCGATTCGCTCTTTTCGAATTTCCCGCGGTAATAAGTGAACGGTCATGTGACTTTATTAAAACGGGAAATTTAAATTGATCGACTTTTACTTTTTTTTTTAATCGAAATCCATCGTGATTTAAATTTCTAACTATACTATCTTTTAGTAAGGTGAACGAAGAAATTTCTTGTGGGTACTTCGTAAAAATCGTCGTTACCGTATCATAATCAACGCATTACAACCCTTTTCTCGAGCATTGCGATTAAATCGTTACTCTCCTTTAAGCGGGAATCTGCAGAAAAATGCGCAACATTAATATTCTTCTTTATGTGAACGTTCCGATATAATATATACTACCAACGTATTGCAGGAAATATACTAACATTAAATCGACGAATCATGGAAATAATTTAATTAAAGAAGTAAAAGAAAGAAAGTAAAAAAAAGATGCGAGCATAACTGCTTTTTAAATCCTCTTAAATTTCAATTTTTTTTATTTGTATTTCTGTTTGATCACATATATATACGCGCAATATATTTATTTAAATTAACCATAATTTTGATTCGATGCGACGAAATATCTCAAATAACATGTTTTCTTTTTTTTGTCACGCATAAAGGGAAGAAAATATTTCGCAAAAGTTTCCATCAAAAGCTTTATGAACTTTATGAAAGTCACGTTTATGCGAGATTGACGCAACTAGCATAATAAGAGTATTCTCTCCTGGATATAGAGCACACATTCTCTTCTTTGGAAAAAGAAAAAAAATTTGGTAAAAAATGACTTGCGTACCGTTGGGTTTGAAACCGAGAAGGCACATTACCGTGCCACTACCGTTTCACCGCTGTCTGTCGAATTACCGAGTACCGCTACTAAGGTATGTAACGTAACGCATAACGGTGCGATACAAGTATTAACAATTTTATTGTTATTGTGGAAGAATCGATGTCAGCAATTAGTCTCTAAGTGTCTACTAAAATTAAGAAAAATGACATATTTCCATTGAAGAAAAATTAAAAGAAAAAAGAAAAAGATGAAACCTTGATAATAAGAGTACACTTCTAATTGCGTTTAAGTAATCACACATATACTTGCAAATAGGTTAGAATATACTTGAAAGAAGCCTATTAACTTAAATACTTATCGCGATCATAATAAATTCGAAACTTTCGAAGGCATTACGATACACGTGCGTATCGAGAGCGTAGATATTTACATAGATCGTTCATCGAGAAAAAGGGCGTATATACGGTACGATTATCAAGCATGTGTGTTTAGAGAGTATGGGAGGGGAGAGACGGGAGGAGAGAGGAAGGGGGAGAGAACTCGCGTAAGATGAAAATAAGGTGTGTGACGTGATATTTGTCAGACCACGTGGTCAGTACGAACACTTCTGCTACGCTTAGGTAAACTAATCCCACTCCCTTTGTTTCAAACTCTATGAAAAAGGCAATGTAATGGAGAATACAGGCCAATGTATATATTAGTATGTATATATATATAAAAAAAAAAATTGATTCGTTTAATTTGCCGTCAAGAGATAGAAGATACACGAGAAAATTCTAAATAATGTGAAAGCGTATACCACCGGATGGTATGCAATCATGGAAAAGTGGAACAAATCTAATCTCTTACGACGTGTGTTTTGTACTTTGGTAGGTTAGAACTCGCACGAAGCCATGTCTGATCACCACGCGGTCGCGTACTTATATGCGTATCTGTAAAAGATAAGGCGAATGCCTCCTAGAGATAACCGACGTTCTCAAGAATTGACGCTGGAAATCGTTTCCTTCTTTTTTCTTTTTTTTTCGCTCAATTTTTAATTTCTTGTATTAATTATTTTAAAATGAATCATCATCCACGCGAAGGCAAGATATTTGGCTGATATGGACGTAGTGTCATATGATAATTTCAGCAAACGTAGTGAAAAAAGTTTTGAAATAAAAGAAGCAGAGAGAGAGGGAGGAGGGGAGAGGGAGAGGGAGAAAAGAAAGAAAACGAAGTCAACCAAAAGCTAGCAGGAATATCCTCATAATAACGACAAAAATTATGTCGAAAAAATATAACGTAGACACGATGTCAAGATTCCCTAGACGAACCACGCCTTCGATGACAAAATATACGTTCTCGCGACTTTTATAGCAGACGCTATCGAGGGTTCGGGTCTCCATCCTACTCCCCCACCATATGCACAGATAGACACACATACAACACTTTTCTCTCTTTCTCATCGCCCCAGATGTAAGCAATCGTTACACGTTGCAAATACGCGCTATCTTCCGTCATTTAATTGTACCAAATTCATAATTTCCGATGGTCAAAAGCGAAAACAAAATATGAGAGAAGAGAGATATAGACAGAAATAGAGAGAGAGGGAGAGAGAAAGATAATGAACGCACAGGAATGGGACGGACGTCACAGTACGTACCTTGTTTTTCTCGGCTGCCTTTTTGGCTCACTTTTTTGTCCGTCCATCACAAGCAAACAACACTTTGATCATCGTCATCGTCACGAACGACGACATCCTCATATTGGCACATATCACACAACTTCGACTCTTTTATCTCCTTTCCTTTTTTTCACCACAATAACAAACGTTTGGGGCACAACTTTCAGATAAGCAGGAATATGCGTGGTGGTTTGTAAGGCACGACGACAACGGAGAAGATTCGAAGTCGACTCACCTGTTATGGACGGTGTGGCGATGATATGGTAGTGGTAGGGGATATAAGAGGAGCGCGCTAGGACAAGCAAATAAGATGGACGGATACAGAGAAACCGCGTGGCACGATGTTTTATTCTCTTTGCGAAAAGACGCGTAATCAGGAAAAAGGGTAGCACAATAACTGTGAAAGAGAGAGAGAGAGAGAGAGAGAGAGAGAGAGAGAGAGAGAGAGAGAGAAAGAAAGAAAAAGAAAAGAGAGGGAGAAAGAGATAGAAGCGCGATAATGACGTTCTCCCACGAAGCAAGGCCCAACCACAATCTCGTATAACTAGCGAGCGTGTGTGGCTCAATGAACACTAGAGGGAGGATGGACGGCGGACGGGTAAGCGGGCTCAAAAAGGGGAGGGAGGACGATGACGATGACGACGACGACGACACGACTCAACTCGAATTCTACCGACTTCGTACGATTTGACTCGACTTTCCTTCGGTACGACTCGGTACAGTTCGTAGTGATTCGGCTCCGTTCGGCGGCTCGACTCGAAAAGAGTCGAACGAAGTCGAAAAGAGGCAAGGTTTACTGGACACCCTGGGGCGTATCGACGACTATGGACGGTACCATATACCAATCGTGCCACACTGTACGACGCCGTACGTATTGCGTGCGTGCGTGCGTGCTATTCACTGCCTGCTGAGTGTATGTATGTTCCCTCTCTTTCTCTCTCTCTCTTCCTTTGTGTATGTTATAAGACGAAATGAGAAGAGGAAGGATGACAGAGGGAGGGAGAAACAAAGATAAGGGGACGAAGAGAAAAGGGGAGGAAAAGATTTACGCAACCCTCTCTCGATACTGAGTGAAAATCCACGTCGATGCACGTTGCTGTCGATGCGCCTCGATAAGCCACGTAGTACCCTTTCCCTCTCTCTTGCTCTCTCACGTCTGCCTTGACTCGTTCAATGATCCTTTTCTAAGAAGCACGAAACTAACCTCTTTTCCGTCCTATGTTTACGCTCTCTTTTCCCTTTCCTTTTCTCACTCCTTTTCTTTTTTTTTCTAATTCCTTTCGTCTTTCTCTATCCTTCATACCCTTAATATCTCCTTCATACTATCTCTTTTTTCCATTCGAGATTAACCCTTCTGAGTGCCACACGCGATCGCAAACGATGAGTGCGCATGCGTATACGTCGATGAACATAAGCGAGGTTGGCAAAGCGAAGATAGACTCGCGGAATCGTAAGAAAATAGCATCCTGCTTGACTGTGCCATAGAGAGAGAGAGAGAGAGAGAGAGAGAGAGAGATGGATATGGCGGGAGGAAGAGAGGAGAGGGAAAGAGAGAACTGGAAGAAAAGGGAGGAAGAGAGGAATGGAGGAAACGAAACGAGGAAAAGGGGAGGTGGTAAAAGTAGGGCGAAAAAGGGATGAAGCGGCAAGGAGTTGTCCGATCGTGTCTCGCCCCCTACAAAAGATAGAGGAAAAAGAAAGAGAGACAGAGAGAGCGAAGTATCGATTCGGTTAGAAAGGACTGTCGTCTGATGGCAACGACCCTCTCGATCATAGTCAAGTCAAAAGCGCGAGATGTATTTTTCAGCATATCGACACCGCCCGATGTTATTTCCGATGACACCCGAACGAACGACGATCCGACGTTGGTCGCCGTCTCCGTTGCTGTCGCGGTGGCGTTTCGCTTCTTTTTCGAGGAATCCGTTGTGCGTACACGGCTCGTCGTATCGGAAGGTTCGTAGAAATGCACGCGACGGACGATGAAGGTACGTCGACTTACCTTGGCATCCTCGAGATGCACTCGATTCGACGACGACGGCAGCGATGACGACGACGACGACGACGACGACGACGACGACGACGGGGTTGAGAGCCTCTCCACCGAGGACGTGCGACTTGGCCCGTGCAGCGCTAGGACGCCATGTCAGCAAGTCGAGGCGCGGACTCGGGGCAGATACGCGCACGACGCTCACACAGGCGCAAGCGCGCGCCCGCGCGTCCACCGATAGGGAGTACCAGGGAGGAGAAAGAGCGTGCTAGAGAAAGAGACAGACAGAACGGTCCGCCGACCGGACCGACCGATGGACAGAGAGGGAGAGAGCCACACACATACCACCTAATCGACCAACCCGGTACGCGCCTCCCGTGCTGGGGAATTCCTGCTGCGCCACCGAACGGTCGTCACGGAACCTCGCCTACGCCCGCATAGCGCCACGGCCGTGCTTTCCGTTCCTGGTACCCTTCACTGCTTCAACGTCGTCGTCGTCTTCGCCGTTGTCATCGTCGTCGTTGTCTTTGTCACCGTCGTCACTGTTATCGTCTTCGTTGTCATCGTCATACCGTTCGGATAACACCCGCCTCCCTCTTGAGCGCCCTCTTTTGACCGATCACTGAAGTCTAACGGACGGAGAAACAGAGAGAGGAAGAGGGAGAGGGAGAGAGAGAGAAAGAGAAAGAGAGTCAAGCAACATCCAACAATTTTACTCCGCACCTCTCTCTCTTTCTCTACACCCCACTCCACCCTCTTCGGTTCGTCGTCGACGCGACGGAGACGTCCCCTCTACCCACCGCCCTGCATCCCCTCGTCCTCTCCATCCGCTCTCCATCCTTCATCGTGTCTCTCTCCACCGCACCCTCGATGCCTTCGCGCTATCCTGCGCGCGCGACTACGCGTATCGCCGACGTACCCCTCTTCCACCACCTTCTCTTCTCGTCATGCTCTCGTCTCTCCTCTTTCTCTCTCACTCCACTATCTCTCTCGACTGTCCCGCTCAACGGACTTGTCTATGTTCTCTTCCTCCCGAGTCTATGTATATGTCTTCGCCACGTCGGCCCCTTTCCTTCGGTCCCTCGCACCCTCGATCGCCCTCCAAAAGGGGCGCTTATTTTCGCCCCTTTGTTCTCACGCTCGTAACCAAACTTCTCCGCTCTTTCGCGCGCTCTTCTCCTCCTCTTCTCTCGCCTACGTCATCGTATGCTCCGTTTCAGTGCGATATCGTTACCCTTTCGCGGCCGATGTCTTATAAATGCTACGATTTGTTTTATAATGCATGCTATCGTTCGATTTGACATAGGATGTTTTTTTATAAAAAACATCTTGAATTATTTTTTAACGTTCGAGGTTATGTTTAAGGAAAAAGGAGTAAACACGTGGTTTCGATGGTTTATCACGTCCGTTTTTCTATGTACCACGTTGTCGTCATGCAAAAACATATCGATTAACTTTATCGCAGATTCTTTATTTCTAAGATCGTTCAGAGGACACTTGTAATTGTCGAGTATTATCGAATAATTTGTTTTCTATTCGAGCTCGATTCACGATCGATCATTGGACGCGTTCCGAAGGAAATTTGAGCCGTTTCGCTCTACGCTCCGTTTCATCGCGGAGGCATTTATCGTTGGATGACTATGAACATTAGTCAACAGAGAAAAAGAGAGAGAAAAAAAGGTAAAAAAGCGTTGTTAAATTCAGAACGAAAAGTAATCGTTCAAAAAGGAAGTAGACGATTGTAGTATTGAAAATGTTTTTTTGGAAGGGTCGTAATCCTTATTGTCTATTGTAAAACTCTCTCTCTTTCTTTCTCTTTTTCTCTCTCTCTTTCTCTTTTTTTCTCTAGATTAGTAAACTTTATACTGATATCATTTTCTAGACTTTCCTGTTGATATCTATTATCACGTAACAAGAAAACAGAAGGGTGGGCTACCAAATTCAAAAAAAGAAATGATTCTCCTGGAAACGAATTTCTATCGAATTAAAGTTGCTAACTAGTCTAAGTAGAAAGATTTTCATCCCGGAAAGGAAGTGAAAAAAGAGAAACGAGGAAGAAGGGCAACTAGATATAAGAGAGTAGGCGCGTCCGCTAGTAGGACACGCGCGTGCGTATGTATGATACGCGCGCTGCGCAATATCCTCTGCGCGGATGCGCTGCTACCGCACGAACGAGGGAGAGAAAGAGAGGGGAAGAGAGAGAGGGAGAGAGAGAGAGAGAGGTAGAGAGAGAGAGAGAAATAGAAACTTTTTTTCGTTTTGAGATCGTTTTCTTAGTGTGACTAAAACGTAGGGTATACAATTACCAACCACATTTGCGTCTACCGACACAAAAGTGCGAGAAAAGTAGATAAATAGCGAGGAAGAAGTAAGATACAGAGAATAAAGTTTATTTCCATTACGAATAAAATTGTAATCAAAAAATAAATTGTTACGAACTGTTAAAACGGGACCTAATGCGATAAATGTATTATAATTATCATATTCCATAAAATACGATATAATCATCTAAATTTTCTTTTTATAGATTTTAAAGAACTTGCAGAATATATAATTCGTATCTGTTCTACTACTATCTAAGTTTTACAATATAAAAATTCTTTCGAAATAGATAAAGAAAATCATTAAGGAAGGAATTTCTAATCAATTAGATTATATGATTCATCCTATATCGTTTAAACTAATTCAGGACGAACGGATTATATTCTTTTTCATTTTCTTGTTAACAAAATCGTAAATGGATGAATATAACAATGACGAAAGAAGATAATGGAAAATTATATAGATATAATAGAAAGAAAAAGGAAAAGATAGAGAAAGAAGCTTGATTGTTCCTTCCGTTTAAACTTTATAATTCGGACATAAGGAACGCGCGAATCTGCTTGAACTTTCCATTCACGGGCCCTTTGAATCGTACGCCTGTCGTCGTCGGGCGTGCGTTTCTTCGTCCCACTTATTCCTCCTTGCTTTCTCCTTTTTCTTCGTCTTAATCCATCCTCGCTGCTATATCTTGCGACGGATTCGCCGCGTTGTTACGTCTGCTGGCACCTTGACACGTTTACCCCGACACGCGTGCTTAAATGCGCAGATAAGATTTCGATTTTAGCTTTTCCATTTTCGATTACCCACAATTTAAAAATCGATAATCTAATAGTGAAACTATATATTTCGAATCATGAGAAGAACATAAGGGAAATTGACAACGAGTATATCTCTTCTAATTTATCCGAAAATTTAAATGATTCCGAAAATAAAGCACTTTATTTCATTTCTTTGATTTCAGACTCATCAAGGATATATTGTATACATATATGAAGGATAAATAATAAGGTAGCATCGAGGAAGGTGGGAAACGCAGGTGAGGATGGTGCAGTGCGTTGTCCAGCGGGTTTCACGAGGGGTAGCCTCTGGTCTCTCCGCTGCGGATGAATTCCCGCATATCATTTCGGTCGACTGATAAAAAGGCTTGGAGGCTGGCTCGTCGCAATGGACGACGAGGCGTATACGGACAAAAAAGCCGTTGGGAGGGGAAAAGACTCGGAGGTCGGACACACATACATATAAAGACATACATGAAGCACACAGTAGATACATAAGCGCAGAGAAGGCAAAAGGGGAGGGAGAGGGAGAGAGAGAAAGAGAGTGAGCGTGAGCGAGGACGAAGCGACTGAGTGGAGAGCGTAGCTCGAGCTCGGTTGCTAAGGGGTGTAGAGACGGCGAGAGGGGGACGACGCGCTTGCCGTTGGAAGACGGGGCGGAGGGGTGCAGACGTGTACGTAAACGACGTGAATCCGGGTAAAGGGGAGCGTCACCACCATCGCCACCGCCACTAACGCCGTCCTCGCTGCTCTGCCGTCGCGATGATTTGACTCTTCTGACTCTGACTCTTTCTCCTTCTCTCTCTCTCTTTTTCTCTCTCCCTCTCTCTTTTTCTCTCTCGTCGTTGTCGTTCGTGTCCTTCGTTTAGCTCTAGCGAGCCTCTAGCGTGCTGATTCTAGCTTGACGCTCGTGCGCGCACTCTAAGAAACTCGATGTGCAGTCGTATGCGCCCACTGCCAGGGCTGTATCATTTTCCTTTGCCACGAGTGTTCTTTGCTCTCTTTCTCTCTCTTACTCTTTAGTGTGAAAGAAAATAGTCATGTTCTTTGCTTTAGTCTTTTCACTACCAAACGAGAAGAGAAGGTCCATCTTGACGAATGTAACGAACAGTTTCCTTTCGCAGAAAATTCGTTAGTACGTAGAAGATATCTGTATGATTACCTATAAACGATACGGCATTTTGAATAGAATTATGTAACAGAGTATTATGGTCATAATTAATTCTTTGAAATCTTTTTTCTTATCGTAAACACGTAGGAGTGAGGTTGAAAAAGCGAAAAGAATTGGAAGTATCGCGACATCAACTCGTGATCCCTGAATCCTCGATGTGGCCCCGAACGGTGGTATCTAGGGAGCTTGGAGATCCAATGGAAGCCAAGTCGCGTAGAAGGGATACTAGAGTAGGAGGTGGCAGTTATGGCGCCTGCCGTTTGCGAGGAAGAAGAAGAGACGAAGAAAGAGGAGAGAGAGACCGAGTCGAAGAGTACTACACGTGTCGCGGCGGCGGGGTGTTGACCCCAAATAGCTTTTTTAACGTGACGTAACTGAGAAAGGGTTGAGAAATGGCCAAGTGCTTCAGCTCGACGCGAACCGAATGACTTTTCGAATGAACTCTAAGCTAAGCGTCTTTGAGAGCTCTTCATATTTTCGAATTAAACGATGATATCGATTTACGTTGCTCGATTAAAAAAAAAAAAGAAAAAGGAAAAAAAGAAAATAAACAGGAAACGAATTTCAATCGTCTTCCTTTAAAAGATAAAAAAGATATTAATAAATACTAAACCGTGAACAGTTTTCACGTTCATCCAATTAAAGAAGACATTATTTTTCTTTTTTCTTTTTTTCTAACAAAGGATACCGAAAGAGAACCTGTTTCGAATGAATGTTCGGTGAACAGAAACGTTATGACTGTACATATTAGGTATATACGTTATGGCCTTGTCGGACGAGGAACATAGCACGATGGATCACATTAATGTTTCAGGCGATCGTAAGCGATGATGCAGGCCAACGTTCGCTACAACTTATGTAACTGTAGCTTATGTGTACAAATACTATATATATTTGTAACTTATGTTCTACGAATGATTTTTGAAAGGATAGCCAAAATAAAATCTAAATTTTGAAGATTATGGGTATTTGTCTTTTCTTTTTTCTAATTTTTCCAATAATCTCGAGTTTTTAAAACAACTAATAATACAAATACAGTAAGGCTCTCGATCGTACGGATTTTAGAAAGACAAATATTGTAAGGAAGCTAAGATAATGTCCCCATTCATGGCCACGTTGTGTGCTTGTACGATATCGTAACGAATATCTTCGCTATATACCTAATTAGGACTATTGAAGCGAAGGATGGAATAAGATGTCGTAGGGCGAGATAGCTTCTCCAATTCATCGTTCAACGGCATCGTTGCTACACATAATGATCCCTATCATTCTTTCACTTCGATATAATCGACACACGTGTCATGTATTTTACGCCCATAACTTAAAAAAAATGAAGAAAAAATCTAGGTAATGAGTATTAAAAGAGAAAACATAGAAATGGAAAGTTCCAGCTTTCTCATTTTTTTCTTTTCTTTTTTACACAATATAAAGTCACATATATCTGGAAAAAAATAAGAACTTCGCTAACAGTGGTAACGCGTGTTTATATCTTATCTAACTGGTTATACTATGAGTAAGGCGTGGACGATATTCAATCTTACTACTCTTACATACATCGAAGCACGATACTTTCCCTCTGATGTTTCATGGTAGCCCTTCCGAGTTAAAGCAAAGTATTTTAATGAGAAGACAAATAGAAAGGGCTAGAAATAGAGAAGCTAGTTTCGAGTCAATAAGATTTCATCGAGTCTTAGTCTTTTACCTCGTTGACTGGATGGTCATCCAATGTTCAAGGTAGATATCCTTATCCATCGTCGACCGCAAAGGATATTCTGAGTAACCACGATTAGAAGGAAATAGAATGGTAGCCTGTATTCTTATTTCTATTTCCTGTGAAATGAAAAGTACTTTGGTTATCTAACATTTTCTTTTATTTTTTACGCCGACATATCCTGGAAATTCTTAGTATAAATATATTCTTTGTTTAGAAAGGACACAGTAAAAGAATCGAAATATTTGACATTTCAGAAAGGAAGCTCAAAAAAAAGAGTTAAAGAATTCCTTTGTTTGATAAAAGGAAAAAGTTAGTAACCGTAACTGCGAGTAACGGCGTGCATGCCTTACTTATATATATGAGAAAGGGGATGACTGGAAGGGCCATTGCTCCCTGGCCCAAGTTGCCCCGATCTACAGCGTCCAAAAAGGATTCAGCTATCGTCCTGTGCTTCCTTAAGGTTTCTATGAACTGTGACATCTCTGGCTCTAGATCTATTTTCAAAAATCGACGACATTGACTTCTTTGATTAAAAATAAAAAACGAAAGAAATCCTTTAAATCGGTTTTACTTTAGTAATATCATTGGAAATTTGAATGATTTTTTATTGATAACAAATATTCATAATGCAAAATACGCGTGTTCTCCCTCTCTCTCTCTCTCTCTCTCTTTCTCTCTCTCTTTCTATATATATATATATATATATATCGAAGTATTCAAAATAATGTGCCTTGCTCTGCTTAGATTATTATTCAAATGTTCCACATGTGTCCTATAATCGTCCCAAGACGTTCCGTTATGCTCCTAGAGGCTACATCACACTACATTCCAGATGCAGTGGATTGTGGGGTGTTTATGGCGTGTGTTATCTACTTATAATTCTTTTCTCGTACGAAGTATTCTTTATTAACATTGAAATCCTCTTGCTCCAGACTTCTTGTTAAATATCGAACATGATTCAAAGACTATTAGGAATAAATATACTGGTTACAAAAAGAATGTGAAAGAGAATAAAATAAAACTAAATTTTCACGGACGATTTTGAAACTTATTAGAATACACCACCCTGGTAAATGACCTTGAGCGAATTCGATCTAAAGAGAAAAATAACATCATCAGCCCTTTTTATTGGGCATATCGAGATTTCTTTTCATCGTCATAGCGAAACTCGCCTTTGCCATGTTTTATAGCCCTTTGCCTACCTCGACGCACCTTCCTTGCGTCGTCACACAGTACAGACTTTCTATCCCCGGGCTGGCTTTCAACCTCTTTTTCGCTCCTCGAGTCTTTCTTCTCCTCCCACTCTTCCTCCCCTTTCTCATTCCCCTCCCCACCCTTTTCTACTCCACTCTCCATCATCCTCCCTCTCTCCTCTCTCTCTAACCGTTTCTCCTGTCCGCTCTCTTCTCTTCTCTCTTCTTCTCTTTCCTTCTGTCTCTATTTCCTTCTCTCTCCTTTCCTCTCTCTCTCTTTCTCCTTCTTATGACTACTACCCGACCATCTATCCATATAACCTACGTGACTGTCCGCATCCCTGTTCTCTGACTTCTAAGTCTAACCCTAAGTCTAACCCAACCTGGAGGCGCCCTTATAGCCAGACGGCGGCGTTGTCGTGGACGGGGAGGCATACGCATATCCCCACCATGGCATCCCTCGTCGAGGGGTCGTTGATCCCCCAAGGACAACGACCTTGCGTCTGCGGCAGCCAACCGTTCAAACAGTTCTGAGTTCCCGGATTCCTCGATTATCAATATCTTTCACTCCTTGCTTTTCACCTTTCTTCCCCTCTTACCTATAGCTTCCTCTTACCTTCAGGATGATCGTCGTACTCCTTTCTCACTTCTATATTCATTCGTTCTTTGTATTTATTTTATCCTTTGCTTTTTCACGCGTCGATACCTCCTCAGTTCAGGATTGTTCGCTGCTTATCGCGCCTTCGCTAACGACCTAAAGAAACACGGTGCACGTGTTAGTCAGTAGCTTTAATATGGTAGTGGTGGTGGTAGTACTCTAAAGAGAAAAAGTACTTCTTCCACGTCGATATCTTCTATTCTGTCGACTTAAACTTTCACTCGTTCTTCATATACTTTAGATGTATTATTACTTTCTTTTTCTTTATCATACGTTGAGATCAATTATAAAACTGATTTAATTAGCTTGACATTAGACTAAGAGATCGAATGTCATAAACCTTCGCTAAAGGTTATTGGATTTATAAAATTATAAATGCATGCCGTCCAACAGGCTTTTCAAAATCGTAAGAAATTATGAAAAATTCATGCGAGCGAGCATCGATATACATGACTCGACCCCGACCCGCATAGCCTTTCTACCGTTGTTGCCTCCTATTCTTTTTCAACACTCGTCTACATGTGAACGCTTGTAAAGCTTTCCTTCGTTCATCGATCTTCAAGTCGGTTACCGAGGTTGTCTCTTTTCCTTTACGAATAAAATTCCCTAGATCATTTCTTTTATCTTATTCCCGTACAATAATAATCAATTTATAGTTTTGGGTTTACAGTTTGAATAAAATAAAAATAATTAATGAATTAGAAAATGATTATTTACAGATATTATCGATTATCATGTAATTTTTCAGCACATTTAAAACATCAGGGAACTTTTAGAACTATCTTTTTGTTGTCATCTTTCGGATTGATCGAGGAATCAGTTTAAGTTAAAATTATAAAAAAATAGAGAAAATAGTTTTTTTCTTCAAGAAGCACAAAGACAAGTTTATAAGCTAATGTCGAAAATGTATTTCAAAATTTTATTAATTTCTTGAAATATTTCGATGTTCCTACATAAATAAATAGTTACATATATTAATTAAAGATAGACTGTAAAGATATTATTTGATTTCAAATATATATTTCATATTTTATGTATTTTTTTTGAGAAAAGATGATAACTGACGTGGTCACATTGTTACGTAGCTCGTAGTTTTATAGGTGGGTGGACTAGTGGGTGATCATATGCACATACTACAATAGAGTCCCTCTATACATGCGATAGGTCTTCACATATACCAACGATGCGGAACGTGCTACTGTTGACTGTGCGGGCGCGAGTCGAGTACCACGGTGACGCAATCTTCGAAGGGAAGGAAGACATCGGTGTTGACCTACTAAAGACACAAGTTCTCTTCTAGCGTTCTTTCACTGATCTGTCTTTTTCGTATACACCAAGTAGTGATTATATATTTTAAATTATACGAAAGAAAGAAAAAAATATATATAGGCATACATATATGTACACATATATTCAACTATTTATCCATATTACCTTACGTTATTATATTCGACAGTTATATTCTAAATCTGTTAATCTATTGAATGATGAAACATTTACCTAAAGTAAAGATAAGGTTTTCTTGAATACGCCAAAATGTTTTATACTATATATTAAATAGTAAAAAAATAGTAATATAATTAAATAGTAATAAAATTTTACATGCTATATATACAATATAAATATTATATAGGGACATTTGTATGTAGCACAATATAGATTTAATTATATGATATATATATATATATATATATGTATGATATATGATATATGATATATATATATATATATATATATATATATGATATATGATATATATATACATATATATATACACATTTATATGGTCTCATATGCTATAAGCTAGATATAATACAACACATACACATGTGTTTATCATATACAAAATAACGACTACTTTTTTTTACGCTCGATGTGTGCAGTTAAAAAGAGCATTCAACGTATAGGGTAACACGCTTTATCGTCCTTTTAATTTATACGATAAAAGGGGCAGACGTTGGACTTTACACTGGACGACTACTCCCAGGGGATAAATACGCGACAAGTGTTTGCGACAGTGAAATACCGAAGGAGGTCCTGTAGGTCTTTCTCTCTCTTCCTTTCTCTCTTTACTGTAAGACCACCCTACCGTCACGCTATGGTGATTTCTGACGCGTGAATACGCCGCTTTGTTCGACCGTTCGTTCCCCTTCCTTCCCTTTTTCCTTTCCTTTCTTGTCTCCCTTTTCACCCCGTGTTTCCTGCGGTCGAGCAGGTAGACAGGTTGCAGTAGCAAAGTTGATTTCGATTCGATTCAAAGAGAGTAGAAGACACGACCTTGTTTCTGCTTGAAAAAATTATAAATCGATCAAATTGAAAAAGTGACGTATCACCGGTTCTTAATTCTATATAAACGAACGTTTTTATTCTTGATTTATTCTAAATCTTGCATGATTAATTTGTTCACAATAAGAGGATGATGTTTTAAGTTCGTTGAAACTGTTTTATAAAGAATCGCCTCACTTTAATTAGTAAAGAATTCCCATAAATATAATTTCCACGACAAAGAAGTAACCCCTTTTTGATTTGATGGTGGAAAAAAGTGGATTCGATTAAATCGGCAATTAGCTACGACATTATGCATCAGATACTTTCATTATTCGAATAATGAAGGGGCGTAGTATTACCTGTACACTTTACACCAAGATAAAAAGTTCTATGGTTATTATAAAGTTAGCGATATGCTTGAGACCGGTCAGAGAAGTCTCCCTCTTTGCGTCTGTCTGTCGGGGTGATTGCAACAGGTTGCAGTAGCAACACTACCACGATCACCATTACCAACGTTGAGAATTCCCCTTTACTCCCTTAGAATGGGCCAACCAATTCCCTTACGCAGAACCCCTTAATGTACCTCAGCAGGTAGTTTCCATAATCGTGCAGCTATGCTTTGTTGTAGAACAAAGTCAGCCTCAAGGATTTATATATTTCAATTATATATATATATATATATATATATATATATATATATATATATATATATATAGAGAGAGAGAGAGAGAGAGAAAACAGTTGTGTCCTTTTGTTGGCAACCTGTAACTCGAAAAAGTAAGATTATGGTGACCCTCTGTTGGTATCGCAGGTGATGTCATAAATTCTGTTATAAGGTTCTATCGTAAAGTTAATCTATAAAAATCAAATTCTTGGAGATTCTTCTGTTTTTTTTTTAACAGATTTATCAGATTCTTACATAGCAGATGCCTTGTGGAAATCCTTAGAGTGTAATGATAAAGCAATATATTTTTATCTTTGTTATCATCCTTCAAAAAAAGGGGAGCAACGGTTCGATGCAAGTATGAACATGTTTATCGCTTTTATATCTTTCTTTCTCAGTAGTCTATGTAGGTATCTTTTATAGAAGTGTTTCGTTTCCTTAGAAATTACAAAAGAAATTATTTTTCTGTACATTTCAAAATCTAATATCGCGAAATAATACCGAAAGTGAAAACTTCATGTTACGATAGAAAAGAAGACAGGCAAAATGCGTTGGATGTAGCCTGACGTAATGTAGTGTGGGAGCGGCTTGGCTCTTTGGGGGTCAACGCCCCGTCTTTCTAACACCCATTGTTTTCCTACAACCCTATCACAATCGAAGTAACTAAGCCATGTCGCTGTAATAATTTAACGTATTTCGAGTCAATAATGAATTGCTATCACGGCATTGTTACTATTAAAGTTTATCGATTTATTTTTTTTTTGAAAAATAAAAGAAAGATATTAATAGTATGAATTAATATTTCAAACGTGATCTAATGAAAATTGAATTGAAAAAAATATTTTTCTATATACTATATGATAAAATATATTTTTTGCTTAAATTAACACGTTCTCAAATTTTTTGAAAAAAGAAAAAGAAGAAAAGAATCATGAATTTTATTAAATATACGCATCGTACATAAACCATGAAGAAAAGTTACGGAGCTCTCAAACGATACCGTTAAACTGACTTCCGTCTGTCCACCTACCTACCTGCCTACCTACCTACCTACCTACTTTCCTCCTCGCACATCGTCCGGTAATATCGAAAGAGTTTATTTTGTAAGAGGTAGGGAGGAAGAATACAAATTTCGAGCAAATTTAAAAGCATGGTATCGTCAAATTTTCTTATTTGTAGTGGTAAAAATCATAATCATTTATGTAAAATAATATCTGGCATATCGATCATTTCGACAAGAGCTGTTTTAAGAATTAACTCATATTCGATTAATAACTATTATGAAATAAGATATGGGCATGGGCTAGCTCATAATAAAATCTCAAGTACACAAAGGTATGTCATACTCTTGGGGAAGATTATTGCGAGGCACTGTACTTGTATGTTCGTATGTATATATGCATCTCGTATAGGGTCGAGAGAAATTGGTCGGTACAGTCGTTACTGTAGTCCTCGGTACCCCTTGCTCGTTCAACGACCCTGCATGACGGTCGCTCATCGCTTCATGCACGCATGCACGCACGCACGCACGTGATGAGAGAATCGGAACGAAAGTGAACTGTAGAACGACGACGACGACGACGACGACGACGACGACGACGACGACGACGATATGAACAACATATATGACCACGGGGAGATTTTAAGGTATTTTTTCATTTCTATTTGTATGATAGTATATCGTATGTAATTTTTCATGAATAAATTCAATTTGATTCATTCGAATAAGAATCGTTTAAAAATAAATCGTTTAAAAATCATGTAATGATATTTTAGTTTCATTTGTCTTTATATCTTATTTAAATACCTAAGCATTTCTTCATGTATTTCTTTCAAAAATGTCACGTATTCCATATCACAAGACATGATCCTTCTCCCTCAGAACAAATTGGACAAAAGTTCCATACTTAATAAAAAAGAATAAGAAAATAAAAACAGCCTTGTTAGATATGAAATAAAATTCGAAAATGATTAGATCGAAACTTGCTGTTTTCACGTGTATTCGTTCAATCGAAATCGATATTCTTTGAAGTGAGGTCACGCTAGCTAGCTAGGGTGAGAGAAAAAGAAGAGGGAGGCAAGGGTCAGCGACAACAGGAAACGAGACATAGTATCGCTCAGCACCGGACGTCGTAACTTCCGAGTCCTTTGGTCTATGCTCTCCCTTGCGTTGTCCATCGCTACGCATCGTCGGGATATCCATCGGTAGATATGCAACGAAGAGAACCCTCATCAAAATTTCCGTCGATAGAGGGCGCATTGGAAGACAACCAAAGCAGCAGCGAAAGGTAATGGCAACGTTCATGTTGGAAATCACGAGGATATCACGAGTAGTGCACCCGCTCTAACGCGCCCTTTCCTAGAAGGATAGAGAAAGAAAGTAAGAAATAAAGAATGAGAGAGAGAAAGATCGAGAAGGGAGGAAGAGGGAGAGAGAGTGGTAGAGAGCGTGAACTCAGAGGTGGAACGTAGAGAAAACGGGCAGGGCGCGAGAACGAGAGAGAGAAAGAGAGAGAATGAGAGAGAGAGAGAGAGGGTGGGGAGACAGAGGAAAAGGAGGAGAAGTGAGCTCCTTACAGTGCATTGCCTTACGATCTTCCCCGAGTTCCCGTCGCACCCCGGACGCCGACAAATCGCGTCCAACGTGCTTCTCATGAAGAGATCCACAAAAGCAGCTTCGCCGTCGAGAGAGATTCGGGTCGTCGCTTGGCGGCAGCTCTTCTAGAGAGAGAGAAAGAGGAGGAGGAGGAGGAGTCAACTCGTATATGCGTGTGTATGCGTGTATACGTGAGGACGAGAGAACACAAATACACGCATTATAGACGTATACACATGTTTGCATTTACGTATGTGTTGCGTCTATCTATCTTTACGTATGGTGTTTATATGTGCATATGAGAGAGAGAGAGGGAGAGAGAGAGAGAGAGAGAGAAAGAGAGTAAGAGGGTACAACACCGCACCCCGTTTGCTCTTCTTGGCTTTCTTCCTTCTCTTCGAAGGAGAAGCCGTCGTCGGGAACGGTGAAATGATGACGATGACGATCGTCTTGTCCATGCGAGTGTTCTCCTTCACGTCCCTCTTGAGAATACGGTGAACTCTGCTTATACGGTTTTCGTCTTCTCTCTCATCTCCATTCTCTCGTTAAGGGGAAAGAGAGGAAGAAAAAGAGAGAGAGAGAGAGAGAGACTTTCACCGAGAAATGCTATGCCAGTTCGGAGGGCTATAGGGTTATCATCCGGGCTTCTCTCTCCTTTTACGACTTACGCTTTTGGCGCGGAATTTATGCGACGGTATGACTTCACGCTGCACTCTCGTCCTCCTTTTTGAACGTTCGCACGTCCTTCTTTAGGATACGATTTGCATTTTCACTTACGTAATCCGAAACCGAAATTTTCTTGCAACGGTCTAATATAAAGTTCGACAAAGTCAAACAATTAAAAAAATTTTCAGAATGAATATCAAGTGATCAGGTAAGAACTTTTGACTTATTTAATATGTACCTTTCTTTTTATTGTACCTATTGGTTTTTTATTTACAACAATATAAATTGTTTGATTCTGTTTCCTCAACGTGAATTGTTAAGATGTCGATTTTGTCGTCTCTATATTACATCGGTTCGATAATTTTGCTCGATGTATTTACATGCGTAAACGTAAATATAAGGTAATATATCACGTACGAGAGTGCATAAGTATATATGCATATGTATGTATGGGCTTGTTTTGCTTTTTACGGAAGCGTTCTTGTTTGTTTATGGAATTTGTTAAAGACCATGGCAGGAAAAAAGTAAGCGTATAGTCGATCGAGTCTTCCAATGGTATCTATCATTTAGCAAGTTGTATACAAGTTGTAACTCAAAGATGGGGTTGACCATACTTCCAATCCTTGTATCCGCATTTGCCTTTTTTTCTCTCTTTCTCTTTCTTCGTATTCAGTGTGTGGTTCGCGCCATTCTCTTTTTACATCTCTTACCGCATTGCAATCTTCTAACGGTTAATCGACTTCGATGACTTCTTCTGACTAATCGATCTAAATTTTTGCATGTCACGCCATCTAGCAGATTAATTCTAAGAGCCTATTCGATATGTGCTATATTTTTATGTAGGAGGCGTTTTCCTCTTTCCGTTAACATAACCTATTGAAGATAATTTTTGATTATGAGTTAAAATTTAAATGTTTCAGACTAGATTTAATCATTGTCATCTCAAAATGGCATTTTTAATTAAATGGTTGAAAGCCCAAGAATTGTTAAAAATATTTGTTAGATTTAAGCATGGTTCAAATCATTGGGTAAGAATTTTAATATAATTTATTTAGTTTTATATTGAAGCTTTCTTAATTTTGTTACTTGTTTCTTTTATGTTCCGGTTATTACACTACTGTATATTATAAGTATTTTATATATTAAAGTCTGTAATTAGGAAGGAAAAGACACATAAGAACAGAGCATTGGCATATTTTGACGACTTCTATGATAAAGTATATGGAAAAGCGTGGAAGGACATAAGAACCGCATTGCTACAAGAGGAAAACAAATATATAGCAGTGGTTAATAATTTTAGCGATGTGAAAAGAATACAAACGTCTTTGGAGGTATAATAATTATATATATTCTGTATAAAATTTAAAGAATTATCTTTTGTCAATACTTATATATTGTAGAATTCTGGGGCGATAAATTTGAAGTTAATATATGATGCATTTATGGAAAATGTACAAGATCAAAGGTTTCAAAAGAAGTCAAAGGAAACTATTAAGTTAAATGATCGAATGGATAATATAATATCAGAAAGACAAATATCAAAAGTACAGTCGGTTTATCCAATTGATTATAAATCATCTCCAGATTCACTGACTTATACAGAGAACAATGATAGTAACATCAATATTAATAAATCATTAGAATTAGTACATTTAAAATCTATAGCAGAAGATTCAAATGATGTGAACATTGACAGCAATCGTATTGTTCTTCCCTCTGATGGTTTAGCAGGACTTTATGAATTTGTACCAGTAACAAAATTGAAAGGTTCGTAAATATACTATTCAATATGCATATATAAGAAATATCTGCAGAAAGTGTTTCAGTTTTCTTTTTATTTTAATATAGGTATGGATGAATGGGTTTTAGAATCTGAACATTATGAATATTATCAAAAAGCAGCTGATTTTAAGATACCCGTGGAAAAAGAGAAAATTTTATCTTTTCCAAAACATCTTAAATTGTATACATATGAAGAGTTTAGCGAAGAAAAATTTTCAGTCCCAAAAAAAGGATCCACTGGAGTATTAGGTTTGATATAACACTATTTCTACCTTTAGTATTAAATCTATTTATTGTATTACTTATCTATTTTACCTGCTTTGTATTTCAATGTATTGCTTTATTGTAGATTATTATCTTTTTGATGGAGGCTCAATACTACCTATCTTGGCTCTTGACATACAATTAGGTGATTATGTATTAGATATGTGTGCAGCACCTGGAGGCAAGACTCTAACAATTTTGCAAACACTTATGCCCAATTTAGTGGTAGCAAATGATCTCTCGCAGTCTAGAGTAAACAGAATAAAAAAAGTATTAAATCAATACATAGCAGATATAGGACAGTTAAATGACAAATTGTTTATAACAGAAGAAGATGCACGTAAAATTAATGATAAAGACGTATATAATAAGGTACTATATATAGTATAAGAAAGTGATTTATTTTATATGTATCAGTTTCAATATCCTTGGTTATAATTGTTTTTTTTTAACTTTGATTATAGATACTTGTTGATGTCCCATGTACAACAGATAGACATGTATTACATGAAAATAATAACAATATTTTTAAACCTACAAGAATTAAAGAAAGATTGCGAATGCCAGAAATCCAAGCAGATATTTTATTGTTAGTATGATAAATATTTTAAATATACTTTTATTTGCCATTAACTATATTACTGCTATCAATATTGCAGCAATGCATTGCAATTAGTAACTGTTGGTGGTACTGTCGTATATTCTACCTGTTCTCTTAGCCCTATACAAAATGATGGGGTTATACAAATGGCACTAAAACGAATGTGGGAAGAAAGTAATACTGTTATAATTGTAAAGTAAGTTATAAAAAATTGTATTATATTTTTATTAATATTTTTGATAGTTTTTCCATGTGGACATTTAAACAAAAATTAATGAAAATGATAAATTATATTAACAGAGATATGTCGGATGCATTAGATCCATTGCAAACATTGTTTAATTTTGGAAATTTTGGCTTGAAACATGGACATATTGTCATACCTACTATTGGTTATAATTGGGGTCCTATGTATTTTTGTAAAATGGTTAAATTAAAATGATGAAGGTAAGGTAGTTAAATCATACTTACTTAATTTATTAATAAATTATATATATATATAAAAGTTGTAGACATAATAATAATAAATTTATAAAAGTATAAAAATAATCTGTAAAAAATGTACCAAATGTAAATATTTCTGTGTTAGTTTAACTATTAAAGCATAGGTATTTTAATTTATATTTACAATTAAGTAAAGTAATTTATATTTCCAATATTGTAACAGTTTTTAAGTAATTTTGTACCTTTACATTATGAGACTTTTTTACACCACATTAAAATATGCATATTTCATACAAAAATGTTAAAATTTACATTAATAGTAGCATATCCCAGCGTCTATAATAATATATAGCGTCGATATGTATACACCATTGGTTTTCTTTGATCTTTTGTTAATACATTGCAGTTTTTGCTAATCTCGCACTCTTTCAACTGTGCTATATAATAGACGCGCATCTCAATAAGTTATGAGGTTAATTCTTAGACTTCATCACGTTCCACATGTTTACAAGGAAAATTATTTATGTCATAAATGTGTGACAAATTGAATAATTATATACGATTAAATAACATAGATACAATGAATCGTGGGATCATATAGATGGATCTATTGTGAAAACCGAAGAGAATGCAGCTACGTGAAAGATTACACAGAAAGACTAAAAACTCTCGGCCTAATTATAAATCTAAGTGTTAAATCAAGCGAGTTCAAACATATAAAATGGAAAAAATGTCATTAAAAATATAAGAAATAATCAAAAATATCTATGAATGTGAAGATCTTACTATGAGATGATGTATACTCTTTAAACCGATCGAAGCAAAAAATAAACCAAAGTATGGCACAGTATGTAAATCCATTTATTCAAAAAGTAGAATAATTAGATGAATTTGGCATACAATCATTAATGCTTGTTAGTTAATTCATTGTCTAATGAATATGAAACAGTCAACATAACTATTGAATCCAAAAAAGAGAATCTATATTTAAAAAATTTTTAATAAAATTAATGAAAAAAGATATAACAAAAACAGATATCAAATAATGAACAATGTCAACCTGATAGAGAAGAAGCATTATCATTATAAGTACTATTATTAAATAGAAACACATGTGAATAAAAAAGTTATTTAGCAAGATAAACTAGAAATAGAAGAAAAAGTATAGCTAAGAGAAATTACGAAGATTTATGTCCACTCACGATAAAACAATGATAAATATTTGTTAATTAGTTTAGATTTGATAAATTTTACATGTGAAGATAACGTAGATATTAAAATGAATACAAAAAAGAAAGAGAAAAGAAACTAATACAAAAGAAAGTAATGAAAAAAGAAAGAAAAAGGAAAAAAGAACAACAACATTTCAACCAGCAATCCCGTGATTAATAATCTGGAACACTTTGAGTGAGTTACACAGCTTGTTATCTAAATGTTAATATCTACTGCTCATACACGTCATAAATGAATTGATATTTTGCAAAATTAATTTTTTCGAAAGTATTGTATGTTACTGCTGCGACAAATTAAAATAGGAATGTAGATCATGTATATAATAATAAGTAATACCGTGACTGTCGGGGTTTTATCCTAGTTATGTTCATGATTGAATTAAAATTGTTATTAAAATATTACAAATTCAAGAATATTGGAAATAAACGAATTAAGTAAACACTATGCAACATGATAAATAATATGTACTATTTTATACTTCAATAATTACATAAGTAGTATATATTTGCAAAAGCGAGTATATTTGTGGACTAGTCAACAATGTGTTAAGGTCTTGCCAACCTGTAGTGCAACAACATGCACATGGGTAATAATAGAAAGAAATTTGAAAGCTCTAATGAAAATAGTAGAATGCATACAACAGAAAATTATATAAATTCAAAAAGAAGAGAAAAAACTAACAATAACATTAAAATATAATTGTCAGATCAGGAAGCAAATGACATCGAATAAAGAGATATAATGTTTCTACAAGAATTAAAAAATAATTTATTAGTATCAAGTATCACTTGAGTATATAATGTAGTTATAAGAAGAAAATATGGGTCCATTTCCACGAAAACTATAATGAAAGATGAACTGTAATCCATTTAATAAATGAAGAATCCAATCAGTTAGTCATGTTGTCACAAATTTCTAATAAAAAGCAACATGATCACTGAAATAAATGAAATTGTACATACAGTCACTTTTATAAATATTTACACACCGTAGTAATTTCAAAACTATTGTTTCATGTATTTATTTATCATATGTTTACTCAATTTATTGTTCTGTAATAGGTTAAAACATTTATTCCAATACATACAAAAATATTGTTTATTGTTTTATATATAATCATTCATAATCAAAATTAAACACTATTTTGAGGTCTCAAAAATCGAGCACTTAATAATATTTAATTACTTTTAATAATACTACATTTTAATATCTTGTTAACTATCATTTTTGCTGAATAATTTCTTTCATATACGTAGGCATGTTAGTAATTATTTTAAGTAAATAATTTTATAGTATACGTCCCCACTCTTCTATTAAGCAAATTCTCAATTTTTTTGTTCTTATTTGTATTATCTAAAATTTTTTAACTTTTAATTTTTAACTTTTTGTTAAATTATCTTCCAAATTTTTAAATATTTGTTTTTGTTAATATAGACAGTACAAAAGAGCTGATACCAGCATTAAAACTACTCCAGCCACGAGAGGCTGTATGTAATCTAAAATTCAAAGAATTGGAAAATGTGATAGACCAAGAAAGTTATATAATTCATCAATGACAGCTCAAAATGATCAGTATGTTGTAAAGAAAGTTATAGATAGTCTAAAAAGAGAATTGTGACTAGAGGCAGTTAAGGTAAAATATAAATGTTTTGTTGAGAAATGAAATCTGGTAAGTATACCAAAAGATAAAAAAAATATTAACAAATACATGTATTTTTAAGGTTAAAAGAAAACAAGATCGATTGGTGGACAAATTCAAAGCGAAATTAATTGCGAAGGAATTGATTATGAGGAGGTTTTCGTTCCAGTTGGTAAGTATGAGACTATTAGACTTAATTTTTCCTTACATGTTGTTTTAAAAAACAAATGTACGTGTATCTAAACTGACTTATTCAATGAAATATATATGATCTAATCTAAAAGGCTAAAGATTTTGTAAAATGAGAAAGTCTGTAAGTTAAACAAACTCTTATATGAACTGAAGCAATTAAATAGGAAATGGTGCTAAAAGTTAAACAATTATTTAACAAGCATTTATTTTAATAAAAGTACAGTTAATCCATATGTATATAGAAATTTAGATGCGAATAGTAAATGTTATAATTATAATATATATAGATGTTTCTTAAATGGATCAAGGAATTTAACCATTTTACTGCCAGATCTATCTACGCGGTACATGTGAAGAATGACATGACTGATTCAATATTCCAGACAAAAGACAATTATAAAGAGAGATGACTACGCATCAGAAATTATAACGACTAAGTGTGAGCGAAAAAACCACTTGACACACGAAGGAGCGACAATCAGAATGTAAACGCATGAAACCGATACATCGGTCTGTGGCAGTTTTCGCATAGGTACTGAGAGGTGATGTGTCGATTTGCTGGTAGTAAAAGGTTTAAATAGGATAAATTGAGTTAAGAATTTATTGAAATTAGTTTTTGAAACAACAAATATCAAATGCAAAATTAATAAAAACAGCTACTCACGGCAATGTAAACATATTAAAAATGTGATGGAAAACATTACAAATTGATGGGTAGTTTAATATATTTATCTTACAGTTGTCTAGATATTGTATGTCACGAAAGCATTTAATCGATTTTGTGATAATTCAGATATAAATCTTTGAAGAAAATAATGCTACGTGCTAAGGTATTTGTGTGGAACTATAGATTATCAAAGGTAATACCAAACTAGAAACGTATATTGATTCCAACTGATTGACGACTTAGAGGATATGCATAGGTTATGTTGTAATATTGATAAGTGTTTATTCCAATTAGTTAAAATACAAAGAAACAAAAATGTGTGTTTCCATCGACAATAGAATCAGAGTATATAATTATTTTAGAACTTATATAAAAGATATAGTTTATGTAAGAAGCTTGTGATGATCAGTAGTATAGATCTGGTTCGTTATGAAGTTCAAAAGAGAGTATCGCAGAGACGCCTTTATTTTTTAGGACTCGCGTGACTCTTGGGACTCAATGGATGTTTATGCTTAGTGATAAGTCCTCGATGCTTATATTTTGCATTTCTTAGCAGTGAGCACTCTTGATGCCAAAGCACTTTATAATTGAATAAAATTTTTATTACCTCTTTTTACGGAAATTGATGTTCTATCATCGAGCGGTTTTATTATATTGAGTTAATTAAAATATTAAAACTGTTTATTTATTATTGATCATATTATAGACTGTTAAATTTTTGTATGTTGCAAATGTGTGTGAGGGACAATTCATCAATTTCGAGAGTCCTTAAGAGTCTGCATTTTCCGTAATCTAAAAATAATAAAGATGTATTGCAAGCGATAACTCCCAAGATCAGGAATGTATTCATTTTTTTAATTATAATTTTCCAATTTTATGTATATAAAAGAGTTATGCTGAAACAGATATGATTTATATTAATAATAAATGTTAGTACAAGTAAGGTAATTAAATAGCATACGGAAAGGATTTTGACTTATAATAATAAAATTTTGTCTTTTACTATCTGTATATAACTTTAATGAGATTTTTAGCTTGATTTTTGATTATAATTATTTGTAAAAATATATTGTAATGTTTCTTATCCATCTTATATGTGTTATGATTCTTATCTGTTGCTATGTTTCCTTATTCTATCTGTTATTACATATGCAATTTTATGTTATAGTTGTAATGATCTTATTCATGTATTGTATCAAATTATATTGTACGAAGTGGTAAGAATTAGAAATATTTTATCATTTATAGAAGCTAAAAAAATGTTTGTAAATTTTTATTTTATAAAAGATAATCATTTAGTTATCATGTGCTGTTATTCCACAGAGTAGGCAATTTTGATTATGCATTACCATTGTCATATTTAATATTATTAGTGAATTCTTATGGTTCTTAACCCTTTCGCTATGGACGGATTCTCCGCCGCGGTACTTCCGCTGAACGGAGCGCTGCGACATCATTGCATGCTATACGACGCCGTAGATGCCATCAGTAGCATCTTATGGAAGGCATTATAGTGCTCCGTAGTAACGAAAGGGTTAAAGCTGTAGTGTTTAAGGCTGTCCGTTATTCCTGATTTTATAATGGTTTATGCCAACGATGAGAATAGGCGTAATTATTGACTGATTTTGATGACCGGGATCTCATTTTAAAGACAAAAGTTTAATCTAGAATCCCGTTTTTTCGAATTTT
Organism: Vespa crabro; assembly: GCF_910589235.1. NCBI lineage: Eukaryota > Metazoa > Arthropoda > Insecta > Hymenoptera > Vespidae > Vespa > Vespa crabro. The sequence continues at coordinate 2,880,568 of NC_060959.1, read as the reverse complement.
TGAAAAAATTTTATATTTGTAAATAAACTATTCTCGAAGAAATACCATTCTTTAACATTATTTTTTCAAAGAAAATAAAGCCTTTCCAAAAATTCAAGAAAGTGGGGTCTTAGATTAAATCTTCGTCTTTAAAATGAGACTTTATTCATTAAAATCGGTTAAGAATTACGCCTGTTCTCATCGTTGACGTAAACCATTATAAAATCAGGGTTTTTAGTCTCACTAGCCTTAACTAGAATACATGAAAATGTATATAACGAATGTTATGATGTGTATATATATATATGTGTTATATTATGATGTATATGCCAAGAACATGTGTGTAGTGTATATATACATAGAATTAACACTGAATGATATTTGTATAATTTTTCTTTAAATTATAATTTTATAGTATAATATTATGGTCATAATATAATAGTGCTTTTATCGATATTTTAGGATTGTGTTCTGAAGTGTTTCTAATTAGTATAGCTATAATGTCTCTACAGTTTATGTGGTGATATTGAAATTAATTTTATAGGTTCGTTTGCGTATTTGTTTAGCATTTTATTGGCTACTTAGCCATTTCATTGTATAAGATAGTAAATTAGAGTTTTGACGTTTTCTTGACAAATTCCTGTTATTAATATTAATGTTGGTGTTGAAATTAATGTTGGTCTGTGTATCTTAGTATGATTTTTAATATTGACAATATAATTTAGAGATCTCAATGAAATTACTCAAAAATATCAAAAATTGCTGACTGCAGAATTCTCGAGAGTTAATTACTATGTCGCGAACACGTCCCCGCTTTTTCAACATCTAACATGTAGAAAAATTTTCTTTCCTCAGTATCTTCTTTAGCCAGTTTAGATTATTCAAAAGTCTGCGTGTTACATTTTTTATGATGGATACAAATGAAATGAGACTGTCCGATCGTTGTGGAATAATCCTATATCATTTGTTTTATGTAGTCATCAGTACGATATTTTAACAAACTTGTGAACGTACTGATAATTTGCTGTAACTGATAACTTGCTATAATCAAAGAGGATCAATGCATTCGAAATTCAATTTATATATAAATGATAATCTAGCAGTGTCCAAAATTGGGATTACAATCGATGTAGTATTAGTCGGACATTTAAATAATCTGAAGTCTAGTTTATATATCGTATTTCAGATATCACAAGCCAATAGTCTGTTATATTATAAAAAATGGATAGGTCCGAAAAATAATAGTATGTGTAAAGAAATATAATGAAATACAAAAGAAATATAAACACAGTATATGTAAATAAATATTGTTATTATATATTAATAACAATATTTATATATATATTATTACATAAATAAATATATGTAATTAAATATTAAATTGAAATATTTTTATAAAAAAATAAATGTATAATTAAATCGATTCCATAAGTTTCACATCTAATGTGCGTGGTGTTACGTACTCATTTTTTTTTTATCAAAAATAATAATTAGTAAATATATTTAATATATAAGTATATATAATTATTTTTTACAAAATGTCCGACAAAATTTTTCTTTTTTACAGTAAATTTATATGTATCAATTATATTTATTATTCTTTATGTATTTATATCGCAAAACAAATGCGTATTGGTGTTGCTTCATATCTAAGACAGATCCTTGCGACCCGCATGCCACCATCAAAGGATATATAGTTAGACAAAAAAGTCTCGGTACACCGTACTAAAATTTTTTTGATATTGTTTATCTCCAAGCGGAATGTTAATAAATAAATAATTTTTACGCTAGTGTATTCAGAAACATAACATTTATTATTAATGAAAAAGAAAAAATAATACATTTATTTATCAAGTAAAGTAAAGAAAAAACAAACAAGAAAAATAATGTCAAAAAAGTTTTCGTACACATAACTTTATTAATCATAATATTTTAAATTAATTATCTGTCGGTCTTCCCGACTTTCACTTTAATTACCTCTTGTAATCTTTTTGGCACAAAATTCTGGATTTTAATTCTTCTTTGTTTTTAATATTATACTTTTTTAAGTTTCTTTTAATAAATATATATATAACATAGAACATTTATGTTATTATAATATATAGTATAATATATTATATTATATATTATACTATATATTATATATATATATATATATTTATATATATATATATATATATATATATATATATATATATATATATATATATATAAATGTATATATAACATAAATCTTCTATGGGGTTCATGTCGAGTAATTGAGGGAGTATGTGAAGTTGCTTTGGAACATTATATAATATCCATTCTTTTACTTTTTTTGCGGTGTGCTTTAAATCGTTATCTTGTTGAAAGATAAACGTTCCTTCTAAATTTAATTTCATTGCTCTGCTACTTAAATTTTCTTTAAAAATATTAAGATAGACATATTTTGATTCATAATTTCATCAATAAATGTTAAATTTCCAACCTCCGCTGTAGTCATGCACCCCCAAATTATCATGCAGTCACCTCCATGTTTAATTGTTGGACGTAAATTTTTACATTCCATTTGTGTATTTGGTTTTCTCTAGACTTTAATATATCCGTCTGAAGTAAAAATATTAAATTTACTTTCATCACTGAATAGAACACTATTCCAGAAGTTTTTATCTTTGTTAATATGCGAATTTGGAAATTCCAAACGTTTATGTATATTGCACTTATGAAAGGTTTTTTTCTGGCTGTACGGCCATTGCAACCAGCTTTCCTAAATACATTTCGAACAGTTTCAGATACTACTTTAATCTTGTAGCCAGTTTCAATCATACCTATTAATTTTGGAGCACTTGTACATAAATCACATCTTATTGTTCGCAAAATAGCATATTTATGATGTGTTTCTAATTTTTGTGGTCTTCCTGTTCGTCCTCGATTTTGCAATGATCCAGTTTTATTATATTTATCAAGAACGTACTGTACAGAAAAGTATGATCTTTACAATTTGGGCAATTTTTTTTGATGTTGCACTTTCTTCTCTTAATTTTACAATTAATTTGCGAATTGCTATCAATATGTGCATTTTCGGGAAAATGTTGTGTATGATTTTTTTTCTTTTTTGGTAGACGAGAAAATAACTTGTATTTGACTTTGGAGCACTGTCTTGTTTGTAAACGTCCTGCTGAATTCTTGGTATTGTTAAATTCAATCTTGTACAGAGATTTTTTTGACGTTATTTTTGTTATGTTTATAATTTTTTTATTTTACTTGTTGATACATAAATATAAGGTTTTTTCTTTTTCATTAATAATAAATGTTATGTAACTGAATATACTAAAGTAAAAATTATTTATTTATTAATTCTTTGCAGTCGAATGTCGCCACAAAGACGGCGAAAAATAATTTCAATTAAATTAAAAGTATTACCAAATTGAAAAAAAACCTAATGACGGTATAAATAACGAAATTATTTTTTACCGCCTTTGCGGCGATATTCGACCTACTGTATAGAAATGTGATGTTGCTTGCATGTCGGCATAAAGGGTTGGTCCCGATTGGAGAGAAACAATGTTAAAAAAATTTTAGTATGGTGTACAGAGATCTTTTTGACTAACTATAAATATGAGAGACTGAAAAGTATGATTTTACAACTTATTAAAACTACCTACTCTAATCCACACTAATCTGACTGTTATGCTTAAGAGGAATATATCTACAAAAGCTTATACACTGATACAATAGACGTATTATGGAGATAATGTTCTCTTGCGCTTGTAGTTCATATTTTGAACGAAATGCTGTTCATCACTTTTCGCTCGAAGCGTATGTGATTTCAGCGATAGATAAGGACAAAATTACTATAAAACAATTATTATTATTAATTAAAGGGATAGTCTTTGTATTGGTATGTTTTCTCTTTGTATTTTTGTTTAATTTTGGATTCTATGGGCGCTATATGATTTGTTTTTGACTCATATAAATGTTTTTCATGGGTTGCTAGATTTCCTGAAGATTCTATAGAGGTGGATCACGTGTTTTTGGCTGGTGAAATTTTTTTTTATCTTAGGTATTTTTATATTTTTTGTTGAACTTTCTTCAAGTTTAATTAGCATGATATATGGAGGATTTCTAGATAATGTATCTACGATATTTTCGAGTTAATGTTAAGTTTCTAAATTATGAACATTTAATGTCATTTGGCAACGCTGTAGTTGTGAATTGGTTTTATTATTTAAGTATGTTAATGCTCTATGTATGTAGTCCATTTAAATTCTATAGTTTTTTGAAGTAATTTAGTAAGTAATGTTACTATTTTCGTGTAATATTTAATGATTTATTCAATGATTTTGTTAATACCAAAAATATTCTTTCTGTTTTTTGAAACTATTAAAATCTGATACCGAAAATTGGATTTTTCTCTTTTAATAAATTTTGAAGTTGCTTTTGATTTTCTGTTTTATATACACGAAGACAACGGTATTGTTTCGTATTATTTGAATGTTTATATCGTAGCAACATGTCTATGGAGTGTATGTGTGAGAGAAAGAGCATAACTGTATAACCATATAACCATCGTAGAAGTAAAAAAAGCGAATCAGTATCAATTGGCTGATTTATTTCAATGTACACGAACAAATCATATCCGTAAATTAAGAGTTAGATTGGGACAAATGTGTAATTAACAGAGAAAATATAGTATAACCAAAGTGAAATCAAATGACACCTATAATATGAAAAGAGTGTGGTCACGTGAAGAGGCTGTTCTGATATCAACATGCGTAGAGTTCTTGAAATTTTGAACGATTTAGCGGAATTCATCCTGATTAGATGAATACCAGAATGGCCGCCTATAGGAATATAGTCCTGGAACATATAGAGTGTGTATGTGAGTGAGTGGGATGAGAAGTATGAATATCCAAAACCTCTATACACATTGAAATATGCAAGTATATACACCTGGCCAGGCTTTTTTACGATTAGTTAACGGGATTATTCATCACGGATTGGATTTCCTATGAAACCTTTTTTGACGCATTGACTTAGAGTACGTGGTTTGGAAAACGTTCGTAAGTGCTTTAGCCCGATTCTTCACTTCTTGGGCTGATTTTATGCCCCTCATCTCCAGCGTTGATTTGGCCAGAGCAAGTGCTTCTTCCGAAAACATACCCCAATTAGCTCTTTTAGTGTCGAACCTTTTGTTCTTTGCTTTCTTCGCGACATCTCAGCCTTTGGTGCACGCAACAAAATGTAGATTGAGTTGTGATCACTAGAAGTTCATTCAGTCCTCACTCTCTAATTGTCAATAAATTCGCTGATGAATGGAAGCACTAGGGTTAGGACTTAGAGATTGAAGCGTCAATTTAAGATGTATATCTCGTCGCTGTATTGAAAATAGTGCGAAACAACATAGAAAGAGAAACTTAGAAAGGGGATCTGAACTTCTACACAAACACAGTGGGGAATTCTAAGCTACGAAATGAAGAACATCTAAAGGATCGGATTGATCACAATGACTCCTCACTGATATTATTCACATTAGTCGTATATATGTAGGTATATGTATCACTGTAGGTATATGTTCATATATCTATTTACTCATATTCAATTTATCGATCATATAATTCCATTACAAATTATCAAACGTATCTTAGAATATATTCAACAGATTCGTTCATAAATTCTTTCACTCATTGCTAAGGAAGTTCGATAGAACACTCCAAAATCTGTATTGAGAATCATATATCCTTTCATACATCTTACTCTTGAGTTTCTTCACTAGCATTCGTTTTAGCACTTTTCTAAATATGGACAGCAAACATATTGGCCTAAACGACGCTAGATTACTTCTCATTTTCTTTGGTAATTTCAAGATTACTATTACACACGTAATCTTTTATTCAGCAGGGAAATGATTCGTATTCAGATAGACATTATACATTCTCTTCACATCACATCAACCATTCCGAGATTGCTCGCTAAATCACGCCTAAAATTTCCACACATGCAATCACATTCTGTCCAATCAGAATATTTTTTCATCCTGAACTTCCTGTTCTCCTCTTCTTAACTTTCTGATCTTCGAAATTACTCTTAATTACTTCAAATACATCTTACAGGCAGTCTCTTTACTTAAGAGTCTGAAGAACTAAGAGCCGTTGTTGTTGAAGGCACCGGAGATAATAAATAATAACGCGATGAAAAATCTCTACGATTGGATTCTCCGTCAAATGGAGAGAAGACTAAAGAAATCAAACTGCCTATCCGAAATTGTTCTTGGCACGAGCGAAGTATTGGCGAGGCGTAACTTCGTAACAACCTCTTGAAAACTTTTTTTATAATGGAGAGAAAACAAATCGAATGATAAAATTTTTGATCGTTCATGTCTTTGTCTTCTCTTTTTAGTAGGATTCTTATGGTGCCCGATGATAAAGGTTTTTTAAGCATATACACTTCCATAAGGTCCGACTCTCGAGCTTTGTCAGCGATCTAATGACATATATCATCTTTTCTTCCGCGAAAGTAAGAGCATATCAGTGTTTCGGGAGCGGTACTTGATTCGGGCGCGGTACTATTCTTAAATATTATTGCTCCGGAGTGTCTAATTCTGTGGTGAGTGTCTAATTGTGTTCTAATTCGTGGTCATTTGGGATATGCGTATCTAGAAAGAAGTTGGCGGTTTCTTTCATGCTCTGATCAGTTGTATCTTTACCATTGATCATATGCCTAAAAAACTTGATGGCGCGTAGTTCGCCAGAAGTTTTCAATCGTATGTCACTGTACCAATGTCAGTTTTTTAGAGAAGAATTCAAATAATTGCCTTTTTCCGTCGACAAGTTGTTCCAGGGCAACATAAATGGCGTCATCCGATACATTGGTAATTAAAATCAGCTTGGAGTATTCATTTAAGCATGTGAACAGGATGACCTGTGCCAGACGTTGAAAGCCTGTGTCGAAGACTTAGTCTGTTCCAACGTTTTAGATTATCAGTATCCTGTCATGTTTTTTGCATCCACTGTGAGATTGTGTAATAAATTTTAATTTTGCAACTGTTGACATTGCACACCTGCGCAAACTCAGGTATCTACAGTACTTTATCCCAAGGGCCACATATCCCTATTGAATATATCTGTCCCTGGAATTTCCTTGAATAATCGCTAAGAAAACGAATAGATAAAAAAAAAAACATTGCCACCTTTGTCCGAGTTTAGACATTGTTAATAAAATACTTAGTTTTTAATAATGTATCGAGCCAGATACCTATCCTTCAAATATCAATGCAATACTCATGGGTCCACACCGTTTCTAGGACAAAGGACCACGCATGAGATTGGTTAAATATTACGAACGAACTATCTCGACACGCCCATTACCAATAAGGGAAATTGCTTTCCCGTTCTAGATACTTTTAATTAAATTCCTCGCTTTTCATTTCTCTTTTCTAAATCATTAATGCTTTCGTGGACAGTTCGAAATAAATCTGCAAACAGTAGCATTTAAGCATTCGCACTCACCAGTAAGACAACCGAGTCTTACCAATATCACTGGCTATGCCTGAAACGGAGGTATCCAGCACAAATTAAATTGTAGTATGAATGATGTGAATCTGAAAGAGTTAACTCTTCCGAGAGTTATTATATTACTGGCTCAGAAATAAATTCACTACACCAGAACACATCAACAATTGTATCATACTACGACAAATATACTGTGATAACCACAATTCTCACTATATCTACTGTCTCGCATCTATTTCAGGAGCTCCACGGGATCCTTCAAAATAATTCACGTTCTCCCATTAATTTGTGGGAAAGCGGTATTTTGCTGATGACCTACTACGGTATTTGCTGCCCTCATTCATCGTGACCAGTGAATCTATAACTCTGACTATTAGGAAGAGACGGGAGAATTTTCTCTCGTGCAAATCAACTATCATTGCTGATCCGAAGCGAGACGAGTATCAGAAAAGGCTTTCGTAGTTGCGCTCTTTCGACCTAACAGCAACGTCTTTAATGAATTTTCTATAAAAGTTCAGCATGTCTAGAAATCTTCGAATTTCAATGATATTTTTGGATTTCGACAAATCAAGAATAGTATCTATCCGTTTACTTAAATGTTTAGTACTGTTGACGCACACATGCATCTCTCCATTGTTCGCGGCACTTTGTCTTAAGTGTTAGATTGGGTTGTTCGGAAAGTAATTTCGTTTTTTCCCGACAGAAGATTTAATTGTATTTTTTGCATCCAACTTCACACTTAAGCTGCATAATCATTATATGTTTTGAGAGCTGATATAGCAAGGCTTGTGTGTGAAAAAGTCCAATTGATTTTACGCAGTAGTTTTTGGTTGGTGTCCTTTTAAATATGGAGAGCAATAAGCAGCATTTTCGTCATATTTTACTTTTTTACTATAGAAAAGGTAAAAATGCTGTTCAAGCCAGAAAGAAATTAACCGATGTGTATGGAGAAGATGTGTTGACAGTACGCCAGTGCCAGAACTGGTTTGCAAAATTTCGATCTGGCAATTTTGATGTCAAAGATGCATCATGTTCTGGAAGGCCGGTTAAAGCTGATAAAGACACGATAAAGGCATTAGTTGATGCAAACCGGCGAATAACAACACCCGTGAGATCGGTGAGAGGTTAAATTTATCAAATTCAACTGTTTATGACCAATTGAAAGGCCTGGGTTTAACCTCGAAGCTCGATATATGGGTTCCCCATGTTCTCACTGAGAGAAATTTGTGTCGTCGCGTTGACGTCTGTGATTCGCTTCTCAAACGTCACGAAAACGATCCATTTTTGAAGCGCATCATTACTGGGGACGAAAAATGGATTGTATATAACAATGTCAAACGCAAGAGATCATGGAGCAAAAAAAAATGGATCGGTTCAAAGCATTTCCAAAGCCAATATCCATCAAAAAAAGGTGATGCTGTCTGTTTGGTGGGATTTTAAAGGATTCGTTTTTTTTTGAGATTTTATCGGATAACACAACAATTAATTCGGAAGTCTACTGCCATCAGCTGGACAAACTGAATGATGCATTTCAACAGAAAAGGCCAGAATTAATCAACAGAAAAGATGTAGTGTTCCACCAAGATAATGCGAGACCTCATATAAATTTGGTCTCTTGCCAAAAGCTTTTACAGCTTGAATGAGGTACAATGCCACACCCACCATATTCTCCAGATCTGGCACCTTCGGATTATTATTTGTTCCGGTCACTGCAAAATTTTTTAGACAGTAAAACCTTCACTTCAAATGAGGAAGTCAAAAACCACCTCGATCAGTTTTTTGCCAGCAAAGACCAAAAATTTTATGAGCGTCGAATCATGCTACTACCAGAAAGATGGCAAAAGGTATTGGACCAGAATGAACAATATATAATTTAATAAAATATTTGTTCATTATACGAAAATTGTCTTTCATTTTTACAAAAAAAAAAAAAAACGAAATTACTTTCCGAACAACTCATTATATCACCATTGGAAATATTTACCCTTGGGAACCTATTGGATATTAACTAACAAAACTCATAGATAATAACATGTGGCACCTTTGTCTGGGCCTAGGCATTCTTAGTAAAATATCTGGGTTTTAATAATATGTCAATCCGGCCAATAAATAAATAACGAAAGTAGACGCCTAGGCGCGATAAGCCAAGAGTTATCTCAACTCAAATTGAGTCTGAAACTATCTGAACAAAAGGGGCACACACGGAATGTTTAAACATTCCAACGAACTATCCTCGACTTATGGGCATTTATTCTTTCCCTTTCCATATTTCAACTCCGCCCTTTTTATTCACTTTCCTAATATCATTTCAGTCATATCATCAATCTTCACTTACCTAGGATAGTTCTAAAGACGTCAAAAGGACAGTCAAGTTAAATCTTTCAGACTCACAACATCTAAGCTCTCAAGCCTCCTTCAGAAGCAACCAGTATAACTAAGTTCACATCATATACGAAACACACAAACAATTGTAACTTATTTAATCGAAAACACGGTGAGATTTATATAGCGCGCATCATTTAATATCGCGCATTTACTTCTTAATTTCTCACGGGATGTTTTAAAAGAACGCGCGTAAATTAATTTGCGGGAACACAGTGAGCGGTATTTTGCTGACAGCCTACAACGATATCCTAGCCTAGTGCCGTAGCCCTTATTCATCGCGACTAGAGGGTCTATAGCTTAGATAATAAGGACGAGATGGGGGACATTTCTTCTGTGTCGAATCGATTGTCATCACTGGTCCGGTGCGAGACGCGCATCTAAAATCGCTCTCGTATACAATAACAACAATAAATAAGTACCTTGAGTGGATAGCTTATTTCTCAAGTACGTAACTGTTGGATTTCCCAATTGGCAGTTACATCCGTGGAGTTTGTGAGTAATGTCTTATATATACTGAATGCTTATCAGATATGATGATCTCGTTGAGCTGTCTGTACTCGTCGCAGATATTACAGACTTAAGTCTTTCACAGCCAAATCGCACTAGATTAAAGGCTATCTGAAGAATTCATGATATGGCAATCTAGATTTCAATTTTTCATTTGGCCTTTTTGTATTTTTCTGGTAAAATTATCCGAGTCTTATTTGTGCAAGATGGATTTTTCATAATGATATAGTTTCGAATGTTGTGATATGGTTTTTAACAGCAAACGTGTCGTGACCTGCGAGTATCGACTCAGCACATCATAAAAGTCGGATCACTTGTTGGGTTGTCAAATAAGCGATATCTGACTCCTTATAGATAGTTTTGTTACGTTGTTGATGAGCCGTAGGGAAAAAATTGGTGTTTGTGTAGGAGTTCATTTTCCAGGATAACTTGGTTGACATCTGCTATTAGGAAAGTCCATTTGAAAGGTAACCTGAAGCTCAGGTCTAGAAGTGGTTTTTCTACAAGTACGTCTCCTAGTTTGATTTGTTGCATAAAAGGTCTTGTTTTTGGTCCTGGAGCATCTAGCGAAGTTATAACGTAATGCCGACACACGGCAGCGTTGTTCACCAGGAAACGCATTCTGTTTTTTTCTTTATGGGAATGAAGTGCTTTGGTTTAGAATCGGGGAGTTATCTTTCACAGAATACCGTCTTTTTTCAACCACTCCATCCTTTACTTTCAGTCGCTTTAATTCGTAAAAATTTCTTCTTTTATTTCAACTTTTCCAACGTATGATAAAACTCAGGTAGAACACAGCAGCAATATAATTTTGTTCAATGAGAAATGCAATATGAAGTATATAGATTTATCGATTATTGTTTCAAAATTAATAATTAGTGAATATATATATTATATATTATTTTTAATAAAGATCAAAACACGAATTCGTTTCCATATTATCCACTGAGATTTTTCCAGCCTATTTTGTTATGGTTTTCTCTGTAGGAATTCACTTCATATTATTGCAATTACTACTACTATTACTATAATAATAATACGTAATATTATAATATACAAATAAGAACATTAATAAAAAAATAAAGAAGAAATAGAAGAATATACTTATATATATCATGACACATATGAAGACTAATATAATATAATAATTACATATTATAATAATATAATAATTTATTATAACAAAAGAAGAAAAAATGTATCATTTTACGTGCTGGTTTGACGTGCAAACTCATAATAAATTGTGTCCTTGATAATTTTTACACATGACCGCCCATTGATAGATACGTCTAATACAAACGATATATGAGGAACAGTACGAAATGTTTATTTTGCTTTCGTCCCCTATCGTTTCTCTTTATCTTATTACCGTTATTATGATCGTTATGAATTTGTCCCCACACTGTTTCTTATTCATGATCAGCCGAGGCTAATTGTTTTTACTAGTATAATATAAAATGTATTAAACAATATCTAGATGTATATAAATAATATTTAAATACATTTTTATTATTATTATTATTATTATATTATATTATATTATATTATATTATATTACATTATTTTATATTATATTATTATTATTATTATTATTATTATTATTATTATTATTATTAGTAGTAGTAGTAGTAGTAGTAATAGTGTAGTAACAGTCGAAGTAGTATAGAGTAGACTAGTCCTATAGGAGAAACCACGTAGAAAAAGCGCTGAGAGTTCTACTTTATAGGTAGTGTGGACATGAACTCATTTAATTCGTATTAAAATAATATATAAGTATTCATTAATTATTTTTATGAAAATATTCGACAAATTCTTATTTTTTGTCGCAGATTTATATACTAATTCTTATATGTGTTAATTCAATCAAAAGCTTATACATCGATACAATAGACGCACGGTGGGAACAGGGGTTGTATTACTAATTCATATTTTGTCCATACATGTCGCTGAAGTCACACACGCCTTGAATAAAAAGTAGTGAGCAGTTTTAAGACTAAAACCATCGCGATTTACTTTTGAGAGTATTTCATAATAATTCTCTATGTTTGAAAGTCGCTATCTTATAGCATGGTTCAATTGTCAGAGAGCGATTTTAAACAGAAACAAAGGAATATTACTACCAGAGAGCTATTCTTGAAATATGAATTTGTTTTGTGTTCTGATTTTGGAGGGGCAGGGTAACCGGAGAGTAGCAATCTAAAAATGATTGCAAGAAAAGAATGAAGGAAAAATGAAACATTCGAATTAATAATAATAAATGAAGTAAATTCAGTATTCAACAGATGAAGACAGACGTTATCTAACGCTTATATAAAAATGATTAACTTAGACTTCCTATCGACTTCTAATGGAAACAGCTAATTAAAAATTTAAATGAGTTTTTCTTGAAACATGGTTTTCAAAATCGCTCAGAAATATTGAATTGATTCAAATAATATTTTGAACAAATTAATTTCTAAAATTATCTAATATTTATCGAAGCGTTTTATCGAATAACATCTTTTTCGTTATTAACAAAAGAAGATGAAAATTTAGATCAAAAATAATACTTTTATTTTTAGGCAGCTGTCATTTTCCAAAAAACAGATTTTGTAAAAATTTGCTTTGTCTTACTAGTATCCTTTATCCATTTCAATGGAAAAAAAGAAATCATCTTAATATAATGTTATACCATTAACGACCCATCTCATATACAATTGTTATATAAATGAAACTTCTAGAAATTTATGTTCGACAGATACTATAGAAACATCTTACTACTCTTACAAAATTCAACAAGATTATTTTTATATTTTAGAATCACAATACTTCCTTTTAAATATTCTTCGTATTTAGGTAAATACGAAACTTTCAAAGAATGTGGTCTTTCAGAGAAATAGTTCCAAACAATCAACTAACACATGAGTTCCCAAGAAATTAAAATTTCTTCCTACGGTTTAATAAGTATAGTTTTTATTACGTTATGTAAGTCCATTTCTATTCTATTATTAGAAAACTCATTATTATTCACAATTTCAAATGCATCATAAGTAAATAAATTATATTTGTATGATTTATAAACGCCATATTTAATATTACACGTTACGTTCATTACAGAGTCAACGTAATGAACGTAATGTGTAATATAAATTTTTATTATAAATACCTATAGTAGACTATAAAAAGAGGTACCATATTGTATAAATTATTTTATTTTTTCCTTTAATATTCTATACTATTTTATAGTAAATGTCAAAAGAATATTGCTCCTTATGAATGAAAAAAATGAATTTTATAAAACATTATTCATATTTTTCTTATAACTTCTTTCTAATTATATAAATAATCGATAAATATCTTACAAAATTATAGTCCTAAGTAAAAGAAGTAACTTTAGTCTACAAACTTCCTTTCTATTTGTAATCATTTGCTAATTACAATATAAAATCGAAATAGAGACGAATTTTCAGGGGACAATTTTATTACCTCTGAATGAATTTGAACAGTACAAAAAAAGATAATACATATGTACATATACTTAATATATTTCCAAAATTTTATAACTTTCTGAATTTTGAAGAATTACAAGAATTTCCAAAATAAGGAATAGGACAAAAGAGCAATGAGTTATTGAATACGTATGTACGAATATGAGTGGGTATAAGAAAGGATATGGAGTGTACGTGATTGAAAAAGAACAACAGAAGGACAGTTTTGAATAGACCAAGGAGAGAAGAAAAATCAGAGAGCAGAATTAAGAGTATTGTGTATAGTCCTGAATGAACCAACAAAGAGTAAAGCAAAGCCTTGATTACGTTAAGAAAAAAGAGAAGAGTTTTAGTATCTTGAGTTGTAATACTTTAATTATAATATCTGTATTAATAAAGTACATATTAACTAAGAATAAGTAATCCGAGTTAGTCAGTCCGTATCTTCTAGGTAGAATTTCGAAAAATATCCTACATTAATTAACTAAATTAACAGATGGCTTAATAAAAGCATTAGATCGTATAATAGAAACTATTTATTTTCAAAAAAGTATATAGAAGAATACCTCACTGGTTTTTCACCAAAAGTTTATAATAATTTCAATTAATATCCTTAGTTGAATGTTAATTTAATAGGTTTTATAGGCTTTAACATGAAATTTCGTTTTATGTCAATGTCTTCAATGGCTACTGGCTTATCTATTTTAATAATTAATTTTCTTATAATTGTAGCAATAATTATTTTCATTTGAAACGTGGCGTATTTATAACCTAAAAAGGTGAAATAAATTTTAAATATACTTTATCGTATAACTTTTTGGAATGCAATTTCAATAATCTACAAAAATATGTAATTACTTATGCAGTTTTTAGATCTATCGCTGAATGGAATAAATGATTAGGATATAAATTGTCTCCATTGTCCTATAAAAACCTATTGGGATTAAAATTTAATGGATCATTCCTATATCTTCCATTACGCTTAAGTACATAGAAGCATATTGCAACACTACATCCTTTTGATATTTTTCGATTCTTTTATATTTGATAATACATGAATAAGTGATAATAAAATATTAATAGTAAATAAATAATATTTCGTTTCTAATGAAAATAAAAAAATTTTCTTTTATATGAAAATACCTTCTATATCTTCTATTACTTTACGCCCGATTACTGAAACTGCAGGAAACAGACACAATGTTTCTTTAATAACTCTTTCTAAATATTTCATATATCTCAGGTCGTCAAATATTATTGGAACTTCTTGAGGATCGCTCGAACCATAAATTTGGTATAATTCCTTGTAAAGTTTATTCTTTAATCAAAGATATGGAAATACGATAGATGTATGAAAATATTTATCATTATATAAATAAGGGCAAATAATAAACTAAATACGTACTTGGACTTCAGAATATGTAGCGATCATTAATAATACTAAACTAATCGTACTAGCTGATATATCGCTTGCCTTAAAAGGAGTAAAAATATTTTTCCAATTCTATTCAATGAATAAAATGTTATTGCTATGAAAATAAATTTTACTCACAGCAAGAGCAAATGTGTTGATCTCATCACGAACATCATTCTCCGAATATGTTTCAGTGCCGAATAACAAATCAAGAAATACCCATGAATTTTGTTCTTTATTAAAAAATAAACACAGATATAATTTATTATTAATGTATAAAGTATTAAAAGAAAAAATTGTAATCGTATCTATATTGATTCTCGATTAACTTTATTCTCCAACATTAAGTTTTTTTTCTTGTTAATTACCTTCTTGAACAAAAAATAACATACAAAGAATAATATATTAACCATTTGCACTCGGATGTCCCCTCTCGTGGGACATTAAATTTGATTAGTGATTACGACTAATTGAGTTATTTCAGCGCAACTTTTTGGAACATGCATGCTTTCCTGAAGTTTTCTCTTGAAATGGCACAAGAAATCAAATCAAAATATAGTAAAATTACTAAGATATACACAAAGAAATGTTAGCGAGTATTGTCGTACGAGAACGCGATAAGATTGTTCACGACGATCCGACCACTTCAAAGGCTTACAAGAGCGATATAGCAACATATAGAAGAAAGGTCGGTAAGCAAACATAGCATGCACTGTATAGTGAGATTTATAATCATTGGTCAATTGAGAGGTGATTTTCGTGAATCGAGAACGCGTCCATCCACATTTTCTGCGGACAATAGATTAGACAATAAACTACATATTCCTGATGTGGGGCAAAGAAAAAGAGATTGTATTGTTTATTCTGATAGGAAACACCTGTTCGCAGGCGTCAAACAACATATTATTGTCAAACGTGCACTAATCAGCCTGCAATGCATTTTGGAGAGTTTTAGAGTTTATCACTCTATACAAAATTATAAAAAATAAAACATTGATTTTTTTGCAAATATACATTTCTCGATTTCAACCAATTCATATAAGTCCAATATTATTATAATATGTTAGATAGTTCCAAAATTATACTAAATAATACGAGGGTCTGTAAATGCACGTTTCTGCCACAAAGTAGCGTCGAGTAGCTGGTAGCCAACATCCAGAATGGCTCCGAGTGCAAAGGGTTAAAATATTAAAATAAAATATTAAAATACTTAAAAAAATGTTTATTTTAAATATAGTTTGCTTGTGATGTCATTGATGTACGATATACATTTTTGATATTTCTTTATTTTAGCAGTGTTGTTAAAAATAATATTAAGATGTAACCATATTTTGAATATCATTTATATAGAAATTAAAAAAATTAAAAGTTAAAAAATTAAAAAAAATTAAATTAAAAGAATTAAAAAAATGTATTATTATTACCATTCCAGAGATTCTCCAAGTTTGAAATTCAGATTGGTTTGCAAATTTAATCTTGCATTCAAAATGCCATCTTTCAATATAAATCAAAACAAAATTATATAAATTCAATTATATATATATATATATATATATATATATATATATATATATATATATCTCGAATTAATTAAGGTGAGGTGATAAACGAAAATATGTTTCTTTGTGAACAAAGTAATAAATCTTTATTTGTTAATCACTACTTATTTACTATTCACAGTCTTATCTGTGAACAAAGAAACGACAATTTACGTTTATTATTCACACTGGTTAAATTTTATACTACACTCTCGTGCTACTTCTCTCGTTCACGTTCTATTTTTTACTGTCCGTTTCTCTCCCAAATCTTAACGGCTCGATTTGTAGGTAAAAGAATTTAGTAACAGAATTTAGTAAAAGAATTAGATAACAAAAGACAAAGGAAGGGCGGGCCATGAGACGCGCGACAAATATACCTGTGTATATTTGAAAGTATACTTTCTTCACATATATATTATATATATATATATATAATTATATAAAGTTTAAAAATCTTCTATTTTCATTTTATAACATATCCAGAATGCAGAGTATAATATAATGGTAAATATCTATTTTTTTGCCAGCTGCAAATTCCAATATTTGCGTTAAAAAAATTGAATTTTCAACGAATACATCTATACGCGGCCCAAGAGCGTTGGAAGGAAAAACTTGTCTAAATAATCTTATATATAATAAGACATAATAAATAATCTTCGATGAGTTCGCCACTTTAATTCTACAAATCATAAGAAAATTTATAGAATAGAATATTATTTCCACGAAATTAAAATTGATTTTCTTAATCAATATACTTTTAGCTCTTAGCTCTCTGTTTCTCTCTCTCTCTCTCTCTCTCTGGTACCTCTTTTTATTTATATATATTAGGGAATAGTAAAGAAGAGATCTCCATAAAAATATAAATGGAATGAGAAAGAATGACTAGTTATTGGATAGAGACATGGCTGGATAATTCGTTTCGAATATTCAAATTAACACACGTGTGGTGCTTTCTAAAAAGTGATCGTTCTGTTTTATGAATAAAATACAGCTGCTTTAAGATTAGGTACAAAACAAACACGCAGCTCGTTTAATCTAAAAGTCTACCTCTTGTATTTATTGCCGGATTAGTACATTTTAGATATCTATGAGTTTAACTAAAGATTATAAGATTCAGCTATGTGACCTTTATCGTTCTGTCTTTTTTTAATATAGCAATAATATATATATACATAGAAGAAGGTATACTATATGTATATATATATATATACATAGAAATAGGTATAATATATATATATGTATATATATTATAGTATAATATATATTATCGGCTATCATCGTTGGTTCGGTGCGAGACGCTTATCTGGAAACGCTCTCATAATTTCATCCTCATTCACAATTCAATAGTACAATGTATAAGAGTAGAATATATTTGGTAAAATATGTTATAATATAATAAATGTAATAATGTATGTGTATATAATTAATTAATTAAGATACCTGATAATATTGCTAAATATAGTGAAAGATATAAGTAGTATAATTATAGTGAAATTGTTATAACATATTTTTCATTACATATTAACAAAGAATTGGTTAGATTTCCAAGTTAAGAGATAATCACGTTAGTATCTATCCGTAAAATACTTCATCTTTTTTTCTCTATTTTTCTAAAGATCATGGGAAAGATAGTTAGATAGAAACGTGATGAATAATTAAAATATTCCCACCAAGATGTGACCAATACATTTCCTTATAATCGTTATTTGAAATTAATGAATAACATTAACTAGCTATGAAGAAAACAAGATAGATATAGACAGAAGTGTCAATCGTATTGAATACTCTTCACGGTCATCATTTATGTGTATCGTAGTTATTATACGTGAAAAATTAATAGAGTTATGTAATAGATTTTGTTAGCTTATATGTTTCCAAAATCCTCGCTCTCTTTCTCTCTCTCTCTTTTTCTATCTCTCTCTCTCTCTCTTTTTCTTTCCCATTGTTTCTCTAAATGAAATACTTTTCGTAATAAAAAAGAGAAATTTATTATAAGAACATGAAAGCAAGAAGAAAAAAAATTATACTAAGAATGAAGAGATATGAGTTATGTAAACATATATTTTAAATATACCATCGGCTCAAACGTGTATTTGTTATATCGCATACGGCACAGTAGAAAATCCAAAGTTTCGCAAATAATCTTTCCAGTATTATCTCGGATTTTATCATTGCGTAACTATTAATTTATATACAATGTCGTTGGACGTAAATAAATTAGATGATTAATCTAATTAGGATCTATCTGGAAATGACACGAATTATCTGAGGCAAATAATTCAACGTATCACATGAAAATGATCTTTTTATTGTCTACTTTTTTCTTTTTCATTTATTACATGAAAAATTGTTTGCCTTGTATTTATATATATGCTTCGCAAATATCTACATGTATCTATATCTAAAAGCAATTAAGGCTATTCACTACCTTTTATTCAAAGTATGTATGACTTCAGCGACAAGTATGTACAAAATATGAATTAGGAATACAACCGAAGAACGCTATTCCCACCATGCATCTATTGTATCGTTGTATAAGTTTGGTTAGTTTCCTCTCACGCGTACATAACAATTGGTTTCGTGTAAGTTAGTGTAAGTAATATTAATAAATTTTGATTGCACACTTTAAAGTCTCTCATATATATATCTTTCTTTGATGATAGCGTACGTCTCGCAGTGATCCGTGCTAGATACGATTTCGGTACGAATTTGTTTTACGATAAATGGGTAGAAAATAATAAATATAATTGACATATAGAATTAGTATATAAATCTGCGACAAAAAATAAGAATTTGTCGAATATTTTCATAAAAATAATTAATGAATACTTATATATTATTTTAATACGAATTAAATGAGTTCATGTCCACACTACCTATAAAGTAGAACTCTCAGCGCTTTTTCTACGTGGTTTCTCCTATAGGACTAGTCTACTCTATACTACTTCGACTGTTACTACACTATTACTACTACTACTACTACTACTACTACTACTACTAATAATAATAATAATAATAATAATAAAAATGTATTTAAATATTATTTATATACATCTAGATATTGTTTAATACATTTTATATTATACTAGTAAAAACAATTAGCCTCGGCTGATCATGAATAAGAAACAGTGTGGGGACAAAATCATAACGATCATAATAACGGTAATAAGATAAAGAGAAACGATAGGGGACGAAAGCAAAATAAACATTTCGTACTGTTCCTCATATATCGTTTGTATTAGACGTATCTATCAATGGGCGGTCATGTGTAAAAATTATCAAGGACACAATTTATTATGAGTTTGCACGTCAAACCAGCACGTAAAATGATACATTTTTTCTTCTTTTGTTATAATAAATTATTATATTATTATAATATGTAATTATTATATTATATTAGTCTTCATATGTGTCATGATATATATAAGTATATTCTTCTATTTCTTCTTTATTTTTTTATTAATGTTCTTATTTGTATATTATAATATTACGTATTATTATTATAGTAATAGTAGTAGTAATTGCAATAATATGAAGTGAATTCCTACAGAGAAAACCATAACAAAATAGGCTGGAAAAATCTCAGTGGATAATATGGAAACGAATTCGTGTATTGATCTTTATTAAAAATAATATATAATATATATATTCACTAATTATTAATTTTGAAACAATAATCGATAAATCTATATACTTCATATGCATTTCTCATTGAACAAAATTATATTGCTGCTGTGTTCTACCTGAGTTTTATCATACGTTGGAAAAGTTGAAATAAAAGAAGAAATTTTACTTGCAAAATCTAGCTATTTGTTTTATAAATTTTTCTATTTTGTTTCTTCTTTCTTTGTTTACTTTCTTTTTTCCTTAAAAAATTCTGTTGTGTATTTTTTTTATATATTTTAGTTATATGTATTTAAATATAAAAGTAATTAAAATGTTTGAGTCTGTGATATCTTGTAGAATTTAATTATTCAGTGTCTAGCATAATATTACAGAAGTACTGAATAATGTCTGTTTTCAAGCGTAGAATAGAATATTTGCATGAAAAGAATTACAAATAATTTATAAAAAACAAATTATTATATAATAATAATCTAACATAAATAAATAAACAAATTGATTATATTATGTTATACCAATTATTTTCGTATTTTTGAAAAAAATTATAAGTAATATATTTTGTTTATATTTATGAACAATATATTGACTTTTTCGCCTTGACAATGCGTCGTTTAAATCATTGCTAGAATGTTCGATCGCTTCCTATGCAATTTTTGACCTTCAAAATAGTTCTCTTAGCCTACGCTCGATCATTCTTCAGAAATAGCAATCTCTGATATCAATTATCATCTATGCCATCATCTTTAGATTCATTATTTACAACATCTAATAACTAGTGTTTTATATAATTTGCAGAGATCGAAGTTTATCTCATATTCGTCAACTTTATGAACTATGTATCTATTTTTGTGCAAAATGCGAATATAGTCCTAAATACTTACAATTACTTGCAAATTTCAATCCAGGACTTTGTTGCGTTTATCTTATTACTATCGAAGGGTCTTCACGATAATTTGTATATTTAGTTTACTTTTTATCAAAAATTCTTTTATTTTCTTGTTATATTTTCGCTATATTTTTTCTGGCACTCCCGCACAGTTCGTCTTTCTCGGTTTGAAATTTGGCAATCCTCTCACCTTCTAGTAAGACATAAATTTCAGGATCGTCTCGCAAATGCGCATGGACCTTGAACAATAGATTAAAGGTAATAATTCTTATACTTCTATTATCTTTACTATTCTATGAATGGTATTAAAATGCTATTGTACACGTTCAAGATAATGATACCACTGTTCATTTCTCGGATCGGTGAGTTTCGTTAACAATGATATTAACGTACAACCCATGCATTCTACTTGCCTGTTCGCTTTAGAAATTCCGATAGTGATCAGCACATGTTCAATTTTCTCGGCGCAATACGACTTAAGGTCTTTTGATTTAATTAAATCTCTTCTATCGGAAATTATTCTACGCGAATTTCCAGATACAACAGATTCTTTTCGAAATAGATCTATTATTTTGTTCGCAGCGATAGTTTTAGTCGTATAAATCCACATAAATTTTGAAAACATCCATAACTTTTTTATTTATTTATTTATTTTTTTTATATTAACTCCAAATTAAAGTCTCTTCAATCTGTCGAATGAGAGATTCGGCTAGTTGAATTAGCAAATAAGAGTAACATGTGGGTGCTATGCCCAATAGAATAGCACTGATGCAGTGATCATATCCAGGTATCCATACTAGATATTATGGTTGTTTTTTCTTCAATCTTTTCATGACGTGTATAGGGTGTTGGCTAATAGGTTTGGATGATTTATTTTTCCCTCTCTACAGCTGCTGGAAAGTTGCTGTATTCCCTCTTTTACAGTGAGGATTTGTAGGTCTTAACGTAGTTTTTCGTTTTTTATGTTGCTTCTACTACTGTACGTAGTGTGATTGATTGTATAATTTCCATTTTGTTGACATGACTTTTTGCTGATGTACCCCATAATTGGATGCCGTACGTTCAGACAGGTTTTATTATGGCTTTATAGATTAATAATTTGTTGTTTGTATTTAGTATCGAACGGCAGTTGATTAGACAACACATGCCCTTTCTTAGAATTCTGATTCGCTGAATTTTTTTATTTATTTGTTTTTTCCAAGTAAATTTGCATCTACGTGGAGTCCTAGATATCTGATGTTCTTTACCTGTAAAGTTTGATTTTTGGGATAATGCCTTTGCGAAGGGTAAAAGTGATATAACTACATTTAAGTGTTATTACATTATAGTTTATATTAATTCTTTTCTTTTTCAGTCATTCCTCCAGTAGATTTATATGGTCTTCTATCTGCTTTATTTAGATTCTCATGAATTGTAATTATTCCGGTATCGTCCGCAAATGTGCATGTTGTGCTATTTGGGGTTTTTGGAATGAATGTTTGTTACATATAAAGTCTAAAGTGTCTGTTCCAATACACCTGCTTGTGATATTCCTGGATTTATGATTTTATATATCGAGTTTTTGACTTTTACCTAAAAATCTATTTTCAAGATAAGATTTAAATAGTTGATAGATTGCATCTGGAAAGTGCTGTTTTATAGTTAACAAGAGACCTTCATTCCTGATCTTGTCGAATGTTTTCTCTATATGTAGAAGTAGGCATATACAGTATTTATTTTTATGATTGTAGCGTTCCTTTCTCTGAAACCAAATTAATGGTTTGGTATTATCTCTTTGCTGTTAATTATTTCCTTGATTCTAGTTAAAAGGATTTTTTCGTATAGCTTAGGTAGTATTAGTAAAAAGGAGACTGGTGTTTCTAATACTATCTATGAAGATCGTGTAAGTTTTTATTTGGTTTAGACAGCATTATTATTTTCGACAATTTCTATAAGCTGGGATAATGCTGGATTCTGAAAATGGCGTTGAATATGATAGTAATCATTCTGATGACTTCGTTCAGAAGTTTTTTGATTATTTTGCCACTGATTAAATCGAATCCCGGAGATTTTAGTTTCAATTATTATCAGTCGTTTTATTTCTTTCTTTGTAATACTGCGTATCGTGATGTATTATCCTTCATAAAAGGTAGTATTGCTTGTTAATTTTGTTATTGTTGCTGGACATATTGTTATTACATTAGGTTGAAAAGTTTGATGAAAATGTTCTGTAAATGTTGAAACTTGTTCCGAAGAACTTTTTGTCCAAAAGCCGTTTACTTTTCTTAATACTGGTGTCTACACTATTAATTTTTTAAGTCTCCTTACAGCCTTCCACAGTGTGTAATTGGTATTTTTATTTGGTGTCAAATTTTTGAGGTATTGAGTGATTTCTTTACTGTGATGCTTTAGCATTTTTTTAACTTTTTTGATAAATTAATTTTGTTTTCTGCTGTTTTATACTGATGCCATTTCGATTTTGCTTTCCTTTTTGGTGTAATATGTAATTCGGATATGAGAAGAATATTATGCTCTTGCCCATGAAAGAAGTGTCTAAGCTGTTTCTTGGATTATTTGTATTAGTTGTATATTATTTGTATTATTTGTATTAGTGACGTAGTCTACTATGTTTTTAATGAGCATAGGTCTTTTTAATGGGATATTCTATTGATAGATTTTGTCTGTATTCTAACAGTATAGAAATGTAATCAGAGCTCGACGATAACGTTAGCTGTATTCTATTTATTCCTTTAATGATAGCAGAATATATAATTTTTTATGGCCAGTAAGTGAATTCACCAGTCAATATTAGTATTAAAGATAACTTGTCTATGACCTGAAGTAGTATTTTATTCCTGGATGTTATTCTTTTGAAGCCCCAGTATCTGTGTTTGGCATTGTAATCCCCTATGTATATCGGGGGATTGATTATGGTTTTGTATATTGCGTTCCTTTGTTACTTGTTTGTAAATATTCTTTGCACGTAGGTTCTATTACTTACGTACAACGATTGAACATGATTAATCATCAGTGTATGCATTAAATTGTATGCCTCGGTATTTGATGAATAATTATTGTTTATTTCCAAAGAAAATTATTCGATTCTTTTCCTTAACATGTTCACGCCGGCGCGGGCCACCGGTGGCCTGCATTCGATTGTGTTATTAAACGCTGAAAAATTAACGTTTATTTATTATAAACACTTTTTTAATAACAATTATACTTAATAACTTATTATATACATAACTTTTGTTCAATAACATAAACATAATGGTTCAGATTGTAAATGTAACTCAAATTCTACAAAATTAACATAATAATTCAACATTGCTCTATTTATAACATCATTATTTATTATTTTTTGTGTAATCTGTTAAAACATTTCAAGCAAAGTGCTGGCTAACTCTTGCAATGACCACAATACATTTTAACTCTTGTAGATTTGTTAGTGGCATAATCTCTGCCTTTTTTCTTGGACAAATTTTTATAGCATTCCTTGCAGCATTTACGGAATTCTTTTGCAGATCCCTCATATGATTGAAGAACATGTTTACGTGATGTTATATGACGGTATATTTGTTCATTGGCCAAAAGTTGATCAATAATAACTTTCCTAAATTGTAACAAATTCATATTTCTAGTGCCCCATTTTTTATGAATATACCAGACATTCACAAGATAAGTTCCACATATTAATTGTATTATTATTTTTCGGTACTATTTAATGATTTTTCGTAAACAACTATAATACCCCGATAGTTGATCTGATAAATCAACGCCTTTTTTTGCAATATTATAATCAAAAACAGCATCGGGCTTTACTTTGCCAATTGTTCCTTGCACAATATATACTATACTATTAGCAAACGTACAACTAGTATACAGGTCTGAACAGGTAATAAACGCGCGCCGCCAAATGAAACGCGGCAAAAATTCGAGCGCCGCCTCACGGTGAAGAACATAAAAATCGGCCCCGGCGTGAACGTGTTAAGGTAAGGAAGAGTTTCAATTGTAACTGTTTATGGACTTCACAACCTTTATAATTTGCGGAATGTTTCTTATGATAATTGCTACATTTCAGATTTTCGATTTTTCCTTGCTGTGGACATGATTTTGTAGGGTAATTGCCTATATATTATACACAAACTGGAAGTCTGTTGCAGTACTTTTTTGGTGCCTTGACAGCGATAGCATTACGGTAGATCATGGTTCATAGCTGATGGTAGTGTTTAATAGTTTCCCTATATCATATATGTAAATCTTTGTTGTCGATGTTTGGCTCGAATTCTATAGTAAAGAAAGGTAGGCTGTTCGGTGTCATATTTAACTATGCTTTTTATTGTTCTGATAGTGTTGCTGTATTGCAGCAATCTTTCTACGATTTTATTTGCATTCGTTTTTGAATGTATTTCGCGAAGTATTACTTTATAACTATGATCTGTTTTGGATTGATAAATATGAAAATTTGCATTTTTGCATTTGAGGGTGTTTATTATTTTTCTGTAAAGTTCTAGTGAATTAAGTTGAAATTTTATTTGACTGTATTTTAGTTTTTTTGAGGTGAAATTATTGTTGCCTGCTTGTTACTCAGTGGTTCAATAGTTTTTGCTTGTATATATATATATATACAAGCAAAAATATAAATATAAATATATATATATATATATGTGGGAGGAGGTTTAACTGTTTCAATTGTTTAGTGGCATCGATTGGAGTGACCTCTACTTCTAGTAGCACGCAAAAGGAATTGTTTGTAGATATTTTTTGTAATCACGTGGCTGCGAGTGTGATTGAGAGCTTAATATAGTGTCTGTAACTTCGATATCTAGGTGGATTCTTTCTTTTTTGTTAATAGTGGTATTTATAGCAGTGTTGAATGACTTACTTGAGTATATTTCGACATTTTGATTGTAATATTAAGTATATTCTGTGAGCTATAACTATTTCCTAGTTTTGAGAATTTAACCGGAACTACTAAATGTATATTGTCATCTATCTCTTCTAATAAATTTCATTTAACTACGTATTCGGCGGCTTCTTCCCTCTTGGCAAGAACTGCACATTAGGATCAACCTGTAACCATAAAGAATCTTTATCGTGCTCAATCATTAAACACGAAGGTAACGGATAATGATTCAATGCGTCTACATAGACTATATTTTTATGGTGCCTATGTTTAATCATAGAAAATTTTTCTAATGCTAATGCCCAGTGGAATATGCGCACATAGAAATCTCTCTTATTCAGAGTGAGTATAAAGGTTAGACAATCTGTAATAATTGTAAATTGTATACCGAATAAATAAATCTTAAACTTCTCAAATGCTTTGATTATTGCGAGAAATTATTGCAGCTAATTTACTTTTCTTCGGATGGCATCATTCTACCGAATAATAAAAAGGGTAGAACGCTCATTTTTTTTCAATTCACTGCAATAATATCGCCCCGAATCCGTAATTTGAAGCAGTGCCATGTAACTCGCTTTCGACTCCAACTCTATATAGATTCAACACCAACTAACAATATAATGTCTCTTCTAGTGTAAGAAATGCTTTCCTCTCACTTTCCCCTGAACTGATATCTTACATCCTTTCTTAAAAAATTTGTTAATAGATACTGTTGATTGTATACGAGAGCGTTTTAAGAGGCATATCTCGCAGGCCCAGCGATGACAGTCGATTCGCACGGAGGAGATGTCCTCCGTCTCATCCTTGTTGTTCGAGCTATAGACCCACCGGTCACGATGAATAAGGGCGGCGGTATTAGACTAGGATACCGTTGTAGGCCGTCAGCAAAATACCGCTCACCGTGTTCCCGCAAATTAATGGGAGAACGCGCGTTTTTTTAAAGGATCCCATGGGAAATTGAGAAGTAAATGCGCGATATTAAATGATGCGCGCTATGTAAATCTCACTGTGTTTTTGATTAAATGAGTTACAATTGTTTGTGTGTTTTGTATATGATATGAAGTTATACTGGTTGCTTCTGAAGGAGTCTTGAAAGCTTAGATGTTGTGAGACTGAAAGATGGAACTTAACTGCCTTTTGACGTCTTTAGAACTATCTATGCAGACTGAAATGAGTAAAAAGGGCGGAGTTGAAATATGGAAAGGGAAAGAATAAATGCCCTTTGATCAGGGATAGTTTGTTGGAATGTTTAAACATGTGTTTCTTCTTCGTTCTAATGATCGTGTGACTAGAGGATTCCAATGGATATGTCAAAGCTAGAAGCCAGATAACCCTTGACTTATCGCGCCTAGACGTCTACTTTCGTTATTTACTTATTGGCCGGATTGACATATTATCAAAATCCAGATACTTTAGTAAGAATGCCTAGGCCTAGATAAAGATGTTTTTATCAATGCGTTTTGTTAGTTAATATCCAATAGGTTCCCACGGGTAAATATTTCCAATGGTGATATATGATCCTTAAGAAAAAGTGCCGTGAACAATGGAGAGACGTATGCATCAACAGCCTCCCTTCCATGATTCTGCATTTCTCGATCTTATGCAAAATGCAGCTAGGTAAAACCTGCAATCTTGATGATATTAGATATTAGATATTATACATATTCATTTTTGATATATTTTTCAAATTTATCTTTTGATTTACCAATTATAATAATTCTGTATAAATTGCCTTCTTTTGACTATTTTTAATTAAGCTTCTCATTTAGTTTTATGTTAAGCACCAAGATTTGTTTTTTTTTATAACTCCCAAGAATTTCTCACGTGTCACGTGAGACATTCGGCGAGTTGTTTTATGGAATTAAGGGTACCATGTGAATGCTATTCCTAGTGAAATAGCACTATTACAATATCTTGTTGTTTCAGACTTGCGTAACTAGATCTTGAGGCCTTTTTTTTAAAGTCTTCTTGTTTTATTGTTGTTGTAGAGAGTATTGGCTAGCGGTTTAGGGTGGTTTAGGGTTCTTGATTTATATTTGTCAGACATCCTCTGTATTTTTTGATACTGTTGGGATTTATAAATCTTTACATAAGTCCTTATTTTTGACATACCATGGCGCATCCATAATTGTGCGGATTATTATTGATTGCATAGCTTCCATTTTGGAGATATGGCTTTTAGTTGTTGTACCCCATAACTGGATGCCGTACATCCAAATAGGCTTTATTATTGTTTTGTATATTAATAACTTATTTTCTATACTTAGTTTAAATTTTCGGCCTGTTAACCAGTAAATGTCTTTTCTTTTTAGTTTAATTTGTAGTATTTTTTTATGAATGTGTTGTTTCCTGGTTAGTTTAGAGTCAAGATGCAAACCCAAATATTTGATTGATTTTGTTTGCTGTATTTCATTATTGCTGGTAGTTTGCCTTTGCGAAGAGTGAATGTAATGTGATTGCATTTATTATAGTTGACTTTAATTTTTCGATCTATCAGCCATTTTTCAAGCAATTTTATGTAATTTTGCAAGATTATAGCTGCTTCTTGTGGATCTTCGTGTGTGGCTAAAATTGCAGTGTCATCGGCGAATGTACTTAATATAGTGTTTTGCATTGTCGGGATATCCGCAGTGTAGAGCGTATAGAGGTTCGAACCCAGTACACTTCATTGTGCTACACTGGCAAATATTACGTGTACAGCTGAGTGCGAGTCTTTAACTTTAACGTAAAAGCTTCTATTGTTTAGGTATGATTTAAGTAATAGATAAATTGGTACTAGGAAGTGTTATTTTATAGTTTTCAATAAGCCTTCATGCCATACCTTGTCAAAGGCTTTTTCTACGTCTAAGAATAGACATGTACAGTATTTCTTGTTTTCCATAGCAGTTGTTATTTGGTTAATTAATCTGTTTAGTTGTAGCATGTTTCTTCCTAAAGCCAAACTGGTGATCTGGTATTAATCGTTTTCTATTAATTATTTTTTTAACTCTAATTAATATTATTTTTTCTAAAAGTTTGGATACAATTAGTAATAAAGAAAGAGGTCTGTAAGAGGATGGTTCATGAATATTTTTATTCGGTTTAAGCAGCATTATTATTTCTGCCAGTTTCCATGAGTCAGGGAAGTAGTGGAGTCTAAGTACGGCGTTAAATATTATGGTAATCATTCTGATGGTTTTTTCTGGGAATTCTTTAATTACTTTCCCACTAATGAGATCAAAGACTGGAGATTTTTTAGTTTTTATTGTATTTATCAATTGCTTTCTTTTTTTTTGTGGTCTTATCATACCAAGTTGTTTTGATCTTCGCTTTCAGCACTATCGCATACGGTTGTAGCATTTACTGTCGTGGCCATACTATTTGGCTGAAAAGTTTGATATAAGTGGTTAACAAATGTCTTGGTTTGTTCCATAGACGTCTTTGCCCAAGATCCGTCTGGTTTTCGCAATATTGGAGTTTGGATTATTGGTCTTTTTAATTTTTTTGTCGCCTTCCAGAGTGAATAGTTTGTATCTTCATTTGGCGTAAGAGATATTTGCTAAACCCGGAATTACAGTATTCTTTTATCATTATTTTAACCTCTCCTGTGAGTGCATTTAATTGCCTTTTATTTTCTTCTGTTTTAAGCCTTTGCCATTTGTATTTAGCCTTTCTTTTTTGTTTAATTTTCTGCAAAACATAGATTGGGTATGAACAGCTCGTTTTATTTTCTTGTGTATTAGGAGTAGATAATCATGCTGACTCTTGAATTATTTTTGTTATGTAGTCCACAGCATTCTCGATGTGTTCTTGTGTTTTTAGAGGGATTTTGCAATTTAGTTTTTCGTCAATAGTTGACCTAAATTTATCCCAGTCCGTATTTCTATTGTATAATTTGAGTGTAGCTTCTATGTGGATTGGTTTTTGTAGAAATTCTATCAGTATAAGTGTGTGATTAGAGCTCAGTTCTGTGCTTGAGATTAATTTTAAGTGTATCTTGTTCAGTCCTTTAGTTATGGCGAAATCTAGAAGATCTGGTGATTTGTTTGATGTTGTTGGCCAATAGGTGGGTTCCCCGATTAATAGTGGTGTTAATGATAATTTCTGTGTGATTTAGAGCAGTGTTTTACCCTTATGTGAAGCTCTTTTTGATCCCCAATATTTGTGTTTAACATTGTAGTCCCCTATTGCTATAAATTTGCTTGCTAGACTTTTAAAGAAGTTTGAATATTGCTCTTGAGTAATTTTATGTTTTGACGGTGAATATATAGTCGATATTTGTGTTTCTTCAGTTATGGTTTCTAGTGTAATTGTTGTTTCTTGTAGATAGTCAAGTGAAGTGTTGGCATATAGATGGTGTTTAATATTATTTTTAATGATAATCGCAGAACCCCCGTGTGCTTTTCCGATGGATGCTTGGTATCATATATGCTGTAGTGTGGTATTTTTATATAATTTTTAACTGTAAGATGAGTTTCTGAAATTGCCATAATATCAATGTTATGTAGATGAAAATTTTGAGATCTTGAAGTCTTTGTTGTAATCCGTTGCTGTTTCAGACAGCTATTCTGATTGATCCATTATTTTTAGGTATTCAAGAATTTAGTTAAGAGGTCTAACATGATGGTTATTTGATGTGTTTGTTGCTGTAACAGTGATGTTTGTGTTCAGAGCATGTCTGTTATGAGTTCTGTATTTTTAACAGATTGGATTAAAAGTTGTTTAAGTTCTGTATATTTGTTTACAAGAGAATTTTTTGAGCAAGTAGGAGATGTTAGGTTTTGTTGTTGCGAGGTCTGTTTGGTTGTTACTTGTGCATAAGCTCTGTTATTTTTGTAAAAGTCTTTAGTATAGTTTTGAGAAGTGTCTATTTTTGGATTGCATTCTGTGGTATAAGGAATATGGTTATTGTTAGTTTCAGATAGTGTTCTTCGTCTTAGTGGAGGAAATGTTTTGTGTTGTAGTTGTTTACGTACTAAACAACCAAAGCTTGCTGGATGATTATCTTGGCAATTAAAGCACTTTAGGTTTACTAGTTTATCCTGTTGTGGGCAAAATGTAGTTAAGTGATTGTCTGCACATTTAACATAAGCAGGTAACCTATTGCAATAATTCTTCATATAACCGTAGGCTTGGCAGCGATGGCATTGAGATATGTCGCGTTTCGATTTTGGCAGTTCGAATTTAATTAATGTGTTGAATAGTTTTTCTATGCTGTATATTTCCTTGTTATTATTATTTGGTTCCAGTTCAATATCGAATAAAGATAGTAGCTGTTTAGTATCATATTTGACTATATTATTAATCGACCTAACAACATGTTTGTGTTGCTTGAGTTCGTTAGATTTTCTGTAAATTTGTTTTTGGATGAATTCTGCGTAGAATTACTTTGTAACTTCTTTCAGCTTTAAGTTGATAGGTGTGAAAATTTGCATTTTTGCTTTTTAACTCGTTTATTACTTTCCTATAGTGGTCCGAGGATTATAACTGGATTTTTGTCTGATTATCTTTGAGTTGCTGCCTCTATGACTTGAGCGTTAATGTAAATAAGAGGAAGTTTATTTTCTTCATTTCTTTTGGTGTAACCTGTTGATGTAGCATCGGTTTCAGAAAGGATATTGTATGAGCTGTGTGTAGGTATATCTTGTAGCCACATTTCGGATTGATGGAACATGCGTGAATTTGTCATATCTGTGATTCTATTAGATTTCCTCTTTTTGCTAGTAGACAACTCAATAGGACTCAACTCGGTAGATTGAAACGTTAGTAGACATATCGATATCCTCTACTTCATTATTTGATGTGTTCCATATGGAGCAGATGTCTCCTAATTTTTAGATTTTTAACTTTATTGGTGGCATGTTTGAGCCAGCAGCCATACGATGTGCGCTTACTGTCTCACCGCACCGAGATAATACAGGAGGTCGTTAAGGTACGCTATGAGAATTGTAAACAAAAACAAATCGCAAGCGATAGGAAATATGTCTATCCTGTACCAAGTTAGCGAGTAGACTGTAAAACAAGGATGGACACAAAGCTACATTATAATTTTTAAATTCATACCTAAATTCGCGTCTTTCATTTGCATATCGATTACATTGGAAACAACGCATCTTTTATTTCGGTTTTTTCTTATCGATACATAAATTGAAAGAAAATGTCTTTCTGTATTTGTACTGTGATGATATTTTTCCAATATTTCCCTGATTAATTGCAATTGAAATTTGGTCTCTTTCATTTTATGTTTGTAAAGGCAATAAGCATTCCACACGCATTTGTCTAGCAAATGAAACAAAATTTGCGATACAACTTTCAATTTTCGTATTGAGTTCACAATGTTTATAACCATATCGGCGTTATATACCCGTTCAATTATTATTATCTATTACGCACACAATTTTTGGATAACTTTTTTTCCTTTATGCCTGAATACCGTTGCAAATTCTATCGTATAGATGGTAGAAAGCATATATATTTCTTTTTTATCTCACTTTACGACTGATAAATTATTGGATGAACGAGAAGATGCCTCTCCTTTTTTAATCGATCATTAATCTTTGGCATTCCTTCCAGCTTTTTTTTATGGTCCTGCATGCATTTGTAACATTATTATATAATATATTAAATAAAGCTGAACTCGAATATCAGTTAAAGGATATGGCTTTTTCCTAGATAAGCCTTCATAAGTGAACTATTGCTCTCGATTTTCCAATAGGCTTAATTTCGCTATCACTATGATAGATGATTCAGCATAAACAATTATAAGTTGTATAAATCCTGTCCGATAATCACTGAGAATAAAAGATTTCATGCCAAATCTACTTCTTTTTAAAGGAATGTATTTTTTAAAGGACAACAGCCACTCTTTATACAAAAGTAAACTTCAATAGTCAATATATAGCCGTTGATAAGATTGAAACGATCGATTTTACATACACGTTTTTCGTAACATATCAATGACGTTCCGTACGAAACATAAATGATCATTAGTAGGTCCGATATCATAGGTAAAATGTAGCATCCCAAAATTGGCTTATAAATATTATGAAAAAAGATAAACTTTGGCAAAAGTTGGCTTTAAAATAATTCGATAAAATATTCATATATTCTTATTTCATCGATATCATCGAAGTATTTTAAATAACTTAATTTAAAGACTAAACATGTTTCTATATTCATTGAATATGCAATATTTTAACTGGGTTTTTACGTTCTGTTAGCATTTCATAGTCATCTTCAATTTTTGGAAATATATAATAATATTATCGAGATTATATTAAACGTCTTAAGAAATTTTTTCAGGGTCTGCCAAATATTCTCTTCGTAGCATTCGAATAACATTCTAAATAATCTGCAGATGATAATAATCTACGGAGTATTGGATCATTTAGATCACACAAATGTTTCATTAGTAAACATATTATTAAAATGATATAAATACAAAAAAATGTGTTTGATTTTTGTAAATTAACTATATTGCTAAAACATAATTAGATAATCAAGAATAACTATATCTCCGCGAAGAAATGGTTCAGTGTCATTTAAAGCAAACGAGCAGTTTGTATCATAATAGGCTGTAGTAATATCACCACCATTTCTTTCGGTTGCAGCGATCACAGGTTCACTTGCTTTAAGTACCTCTATATTGACTTTTGCTTTGAATAAATTTGTATCCTTAAAACATGCTTTTTTATATTCGATGGTAATAATTCTACCTTAAAAATAAAAACTTAATTACCTTATCTGTTAAATGGACTTCAGCATGTTTTCAATTAATATGAAATTTATATGTTATAGTTTAGCAAGATCAACTGGTTTATTTATATCTATCCTATTTGTATCTATAAAGCTCAAGTAAAGAAAGGGGAGGATACCGTCTTCTTAAGCTGTAATGGACAAACGCATGATACAAATTGCTATAAATATATAATCAGAATAAAAATAATCTAAAATATTCCTATAATAAGAAATGTTATACTTACTGATGTCCTTTATAATACGATTCATATTGAAATCTAAGATAAAATGAGTTGTCTCTAGGTCTCATATAATTTTTTCTTTTACCAGGACCTTCATTACCTGCATTTTTATCTCCTCCGTATTGTCCTCTCTACCTCTTCTTGAATAATTATAACATAAAAATGAAACTATCTTTCAATTCTATTAATTACATATAAAACTGTATTTTCAATGAACGATTTTCGAAATTGATAAAATATAACAATTAGAGGTTAACAATTCTAATTGATTTTCAACATATATCTAATTTTAATAATAACATAACAGTATTCAAAATGGCAAAGATCTTAATTCAATTTAACTATATATCCAATGAATCTAATATTATATAATGAGTACTAAATTAAAAAAAAATTTTTTACAGCTCTTTTTTAGGTTAACAGGGTTAGGTCGAAGATTTGACAATACTACTAGAGGTAAACTTCGTAACATTTGTAACTGTTTTTTTTGTCATTATCATTATCTAGAGTATACTGTTCACTCAAAAATATATACTGTCAAAACTACGTTTCATCCGACTAGATGTGTTTGCACATTCCTTATGGTGGGGATATCCGCTCAACATTGTACTGATTAGCATATATTTAATATAAAAGTGTGCGTATATATATTTTAAAGCATTTCAATGTATAATCTGGAAAGAATGGATAATGTTTAATAGATGCGGTATATAACCCTAAAGAATAAAACAATAACATTAAAAAAATAAGGTATAAAGATATAATTTGCTTTTTATTTAATGAAATAATATATT
Source organism: Vespa crabro (assembly GCF_910589235.1). Classification (NCBI taxonomy): domain Eukaryota; kingdom Metazoa; phylum Arthropoda; class Insecta; order Hymenoptera; family Vespidae; genus Vespa; species Vespa crabro. The sequence goes on along the minus strand of NC_060959.1, from coordinate 2,845,641 downwards.
TTATGTTACAGATTCTCGGAACATCTCATCAAGATAATGTATTCCTAAAGCATCGCAATTACTTTATTTCTCGGAGTAAAATTTGAACCATATGCTAGAAGTGCTAGAATTATTGGTGAAGAAGCAAATAGAAGGGTATTTGGAAATTAATGATATCATGACGGAAAACCAATCTGGCTTTAGAAAAGAGTATTCATGAAAAGGTCAAATCAAACAGATCTTGACGAATAAAAATTAATAGTTACCGACAGAAAAATGATGGGAGTAATTTTGAAGTAATTTTGAAACAACAACAACAACAACAACAACAACAACAACAACAACAACAACAACAACAACAACAACAACAACAACAACAACAACAACAACAACAACAACAACAACAACAACAACAACAACAACAACAACAACAACAACAACAACAACAACAACAACAACAACAACAACAACAACAACAACAACAACAACAACAACAATAATAATAATTTTTTTTTTCACTTAGGAAGTGAAATGCATTTACTCACTGGGATAATTTACTTGTCCCTAGTGTCGGGCTTATTTCTATACCGATTAAAACTACTTTTGCTGCTGCTGGATATTAGCGCGGAACCGCTTTTCACATTATTACGGGCTAGGCTTGTTTTTTCGCCCTTTAGCCTCGCTGCTGTCTATTTCTACTTCTTTTTTCTGTTTACCTAGCAGGTGCTGTACAGGCCTCTTTTTTTTGTTCAAAGGATGTCATGCACCCAGTAGGCTGTCAAATTCCAGCATTCCTCTTTTCGGAGTATGTTCTTCACTATGCCGTCGGGAGTCACTTGTCCGACTTTCATTTCAAACTCTCGCTTGCGTTGTGCTCAACGGTCACAATGGATGAAGGTATGCTCCACGTCGTCTTTTATTCCTCGACAGTACAGACACTCTTGTGTTCTTCCCCGGCCTATCTAATATAAATAAGTTAATATATCTAACATAAATAGGCTCAGAAGTATCCGTGCCCTCTTAGGAACTGTGTCAAGTAATAATTGGTCTCATCGTGCCACCTCTCTGTCCACGTCTTCACGTCTTTGATCAATCTCGCGATCCAGCGTCCTCTCGACTCCTGTTCCCAGTACATCTGCCAGCACCGAAAGGTCTTTTCTCTCCTCTCTTTGCTTGTTACCGCCTTTCCAACCTGATTTTCTGAGGTGCAACGTTTTACGTTTTTTCATCAAGAGGGCAGTTGGTATGACTCCAGCGATTACTAGTATGCCTGGTTCGGGCACTGTTCTATACGCGGAGACTATCCTAAGTGCTGCTCTCCTCTGTACTTGCGCCAGACGTTCCCGGTACGACTCCTTGCTAAACGAGTCCGCCCACACTTCAGCACAGTTGAAGAAGACTGACTGTAACGCGGTCATTAGCAATCGGCTTAGACCCGGTGACATTGGCCATTAGCCAACTCAGAGAAGTAACGCCCTTCGCAGCTTTATTTGCAGTTTGTTGGATCAGCGCCCCAAAGCTCAGCCTGTGGTCAATCATTATACCCAGATTCCTGATTGCAGGCTTGGACTACACTGCTATGTCTCCAACTTGCAAATGGAGGATGATGTTTATTCTCCTCTTTGTAAGGATGACTATTTTCGTTTTTTCGAGAGCTAGTTGCAGGTCGTGGTCTGCCATCCAGCCGTTGACCATCCGCATGACTTGGTTCAGCTTTAGTTGAGCCAGTTCAACATCTCTTGCCGCGATGAAAGCCGCGATGTCGTCCGCATATTCCACAAGGAGCGTCTTCTCAGGCATTTCGGTCCTCAACAAACTGTCGTATGCCACGTTCCATAGGTCCGGCCCGAGGATTGATCCCTGGACCGCTCCGGTCATGACCTTCATACTTCTCTCCCTCTGCGGTCTGATACAGTAGCTTCCGGTCTCTCAGATAGTCATTAAGGGTGCACAGGAGATACTACGATACTTGGAAGGTACGTTTCATCGCATGCATGATGTCACTCCATTTTGCTGATTTAAAAGAGTTCTTCACCAGTCAAGCGTCACCAGTAGGACTACTTGACGCGAGTGCCAGTTGTTTTCCTCCTCTTTTTGCACTGCTTCCGTGATCTCCTGGATCGCGTTGATTACCAATCGCCCAGTTCTGAATCCGTACTGTTTCGGTGACACGTCGACAGGTGACAGAGGCCGACGGCCTCAATCGCGGTTCTCAACCTCGCCTTTATCAGCTTTTCCAGCAGTTTGCCTGCCGTGTCGAGCATGCACAACGACCGATAGGACGATGACAGCTTTGGTCTTCTTTGCGGTTACCGAAGCGTACTGTCTTCTATCGCGATAGGAAAACTCCAGTTGTTAAGCAGGCATTGTACGCCTTTAACAGTAGGTCTAAATTCTGCTGTACTAAGATATTTAACACTTCGTTTTGTATGCCATCGAGACCTAGTGCCTTCTTGTTTCGTAAGGTTCGGGCCGTTCTCTCTAGCTCTTCTTCGCTGAAGGGAGGACAGTCCTATACTTGGCCAAATTCTATCTCCGGCCTGGTGGGGTGTGCCGAGATGAGGATACCCACGATGTTTTTCATGATGGTCGTTTTCATGAATTAGATCGGTTTCAGGACCCTGAGCTTCTGCGTTACAATGTTCTAGTCCAGTCCCCATGGGTCCGTACTGACATCCTCCCCCAACTTCCTCCAGCAACCGACCTTGCTTTTGTTTATTGCACGGCGCAGTTGCTTTTTTGCGGCGTAGTGTTCCGCAGATTTGGCGTTTGCTTCGCTTCATTTACTTGCCTGTTGTGTAACTCGTCTCAATTTCAAGCACTTTCGGCGCAATTCCGCGATCTCTGGAGTCCATCAGTATGCAGGTCGCTTACTATGGCGAGGTCTCTTGCGCGGTATGGTGGATGCGTAAGCCGTGACGATGTGGCGAATAATTGCTCCGACAAGTGTTTCGGTCGCGGCCTTCCATGTTGCTTCGGGTCCTTCGGTAACTTCTATTTTCCAGGATATTGTTTTAATGAAGTTTCCAACTTGTGAACGTTCCATCTGCGTGGAGTCGCTTTGTCTTCTCTGCTTCTCCGTGATTCTCCGTATACACTAAAGATAATATATTGGTGTTCGCTTTCAGTGTAGTTCTCGATCATCTTCCATTCCTCAATCCACGGTAAGAGGTATTCATTTATGAGGGAGATTTCTGGAATCGTCTCAGTGTACCCGAGGCGACGGAAGGTTGTAGTGGAGCTAACGTTCAAGACATAGAGCCCTGTTGTGGCCGCCATTTCCACCACGTATTTGCCCCTCGAGATTTGATGCGGCATTCCCCACTCGACTGCCCTAGCATTGAAGTTTCCGGCCACCAAGACGTTATCTCTTGTGTTCCGGTCTACTTTCTCCAGCATGTTTATTTTTGCCGGAAATTCTTGAATGAGTTCGTTTAGTACGAGGTAGAAACTAAAATAAGTAACCTCTCCACATTTAATTCAAACAAAGCCACGGCATCTTCCGTGTCTCTTTACTTATATCTTGCTTGTCTCCAGAATCCAGATGGCCGCTGTGCTGTGAGGATCAGAGAATCATAAGGGCGATTTCTTGTCCCTATATTGTTCATTGATCAAGAGCAGACCTGTCCTCTTCTCTTGGACCAGCTGATACAGTAGCTCATTGGCAGTCTTGCTCCTGTTCAAGTTTGCTTGTAGTATTTGCGTCATCGCAGGAGCTTTTTGGCCTTATTGAAAGCTTCCTTAAAGATGCTACAACGCCTCTATCCAGGAGCGTGGCCACACTCGAGTCTTTCTTGTCCTTTATCTGCCTCCGTGCATAACAGGCAGTTTTCCGGGGCCCTTAGAGTCCTGGGCGGTATGCCCATATCCAAGGCATCTTGAGACTACCGCACTCTGCCTTATTCTGCAATTGACCCACCCTACCTTAATATGCTCCGACTTTAAAAGTCGGCTTGCTCTTTGCTCGCTCACCTCTACGATGGCTATTTTGTGCTCTCTCCAGTCTGTTTTCGTGGTCCAGATCTTCATTTTTTCTTCGGACCCCACTTCTGTGTCACTCCTGATCGCTTCTACCATTTCTTGGGCAGTGGTTAAGCTATCGAGATCTTTAATCTCTAACGTCACGCTAGGTTCCAGATGGCGGACCGTTGTCTTGTCCCCAAGATGTTTCCAAGCATGTCTCCGAAAGCGGCCTTATCCCTTAGTTCCCCTGCCCAATTCTAGAACATTCCCTGCCCTTGTTTAGCGGATCGATCTCACCTCTGCCTCCGAGTCCTCCAGTTTAGTTCTGCTACGGATTTCCCCGAGCACGTCCGCATAGGTTCTTTCTCTATTTGACTTGATCAGGAGAGCCTCCAGGCGAGGGTCTGAACGCCTTTGTTTATTCTTTTTTTCGTTTGGAAAGGGGGTCCGTCTCCCTGCAGTATAAATGTTTTTCTTCCTCAACGCTACCCATAATTGGTTTCTTATTCTGGGTGTCCGTCTCATAGCTGCTTTTGGTCCACCCTGGGAAATCCCGGTAACCTGCATATCTGCAAGGCGTCCCCATAACCGCTACCTGGGAAGACGCTAGATGGGGAAATAGTAACCCCATACAGGAATAGTAATAAACGCGATAATAATAATAATAATAATAATAATAATAATAATAATAATAATAATGGTGATAATGAAAATTATAATAATAATGAAGATAATATAAATAATAATAATATTGTCGATAATAATAATAATAAAAATATAATCGATAATAATAGTAACAATAATAATAGCGAAAATAATAATAATAATAATAACGATAATAATATCGTTATTACTATTATTGTTATTATTATTGATATTATTATTAATAATATTATTATTTATATTATAATTATTATTATTATATTTTATTATTATTATTTATATTCTCGGTATTATTGTTATTATGATTATTATTATTATTATTACTGTTATTGTTATTATTATATAGAAAAGGAAACAGCTGCGAAGCTTTTGAAGGCTGGCCGAGTGCTGGTCGGCTTCGTCAGCTGCGAAGTCAAGCGAGGAGCAGAAGCAAGACGATGCTACCGCTACCTCGACTATGACCACCATAGTGCCTCGTGCAAGGGACCCGACCGCAGTAAGCTCTGTTATTTCTACGGCGCACGGAGCACAAGCTCAAAGACTGTAAGGCCAGCGAGCCCACTTGCTTCTTGTGCTCCAAAAACGATGCTGAACCCAAGAAGCACTTGACCGGATCAAAGGCATGCATAGCTTTCCAGTAGGCCCTTGCAACAGCCAACAAGAAAGGGTGAGAGTACTGCAGGGTAACCTCAATAGGAGCAGGACGGCTCACCACCTCCTAACCCAGCTCTGCTCAGAGAAAAAAGCTGATATTGTTCTTATCAACGAACAGTACCAGGACAGGGCATGAGAAGGATAGTACGCCGACGAATTGGGCACTGCGGCCATTTGGATCCTAGACCCCCGACAGATACATGTGTCGGATCAAAGATCCGGACGCGGTTACATTTGGGTGAGACACAATTCGGTGACTTATGTCAGCGTATATCTCAACCCGAACGATCGGATAGACGACTTCCAGACCAAACTGGACGATCTGGAAGACGCGCTGCGGGGAATGCAAGGGGATCTTATTGTGGCTGGAGACCTCAATGTCAAAGTTTTCGAATGGGGGCAGGTCAGGCCAGACTCCAGAGGAAGACGAATCATGGAGGTGGTGTCGAAACTGGAGTTAGCAATGCTCAACACAGGCTCGATGTCAACCTTCCGAAGGCCTGGCTACGGAGAGACGATCACGGACGTTTCTCTAGCCAACGAACACCTTGTGGCAAGAATCGCAGACTGGCGGGTGATCGAAGATTACACTGGGAGCGATCATCAGTACATCCTATTCAAGGTACACGATAAGAGGCAAACCATGACAAGCGCAGCGCGACCCCCTCGGTGGAACATCGCAAAAATGGATCGAGAGAGGTTGTCCGCAGCCATAGATGAAGGTTGGAGATTCCATCAAATTGCACCCGCGAGTCTATTGCCAACTGCACATATCAGGATGATGACCGCAGCAACTATGCAGTTCATCCAACAGTTTTGCGCGATAGCGGTGCCAAAGAAGAGTACGAAACGGCAGAGGCGTCCTGCATACTGGTGGACAAACGAGATCGCAGATTTTCGCAAGATGTGCTTAAGGCTTCGCCGGTTAGGACAACGAGCTAAGAGATGCGATCTAGACACTGCTTCCTTGCAGAGTATCGAGCGGCCTAAAAATTATTGAAGAGGACTGTCAAGGCCAGCCAACGACGGTGCTGGAAGGAGCTGAGCCTAGACATCGACCAGAATCCGCGGGGATTAGGGTACCAGATCGTCACTCGCAAGTTGGGGACTCACATGCAAGGAATCCTTCAGAACGCGAGGACGTTGGAGAACATCGTTCATACCCTATTCCCTTCACAGTCGAAGAGAGAGATTGGCACGGCTGCGCCTGGCAACGAACCGCCAAAATTTACGGAGGGGGAGTTACTCAGGGCCGCATCTTCCATGAGGAACAACAAAGCTCCAGGACCAGACGGCCTTCCAGCGGAAGTAATGAAAGCCGTCGCACAGAGTCACCCTGAGCTCTTGCTAAACATGTACAACATGTGCCTTAGAGAGGGCATCTTCCCCGCCCCGTGGAAGAAAGCCAGACTAGTGCTCATAAGCAAGGGCAAGGGTCCAGCAGATGCCGTTTTGTCATACAGGCCTATATCTATGCTCGATACGGTTGGCAAGCTTCTGAAAAAGCTGCTTAGGCCACGGCTGCACTCGGCCGTGAGGGCTCGATCTTGCTGCCCGCCAGTATGGATTTCGATCCGGTCTCTCCACCATCCAAGCAGTCCACGAGGTTGTCACGGCTGCTAATATGACGGAGCGCGGGAATCATCTATCTTGCCCTTTGTGTCTGCTGGCCACCTTAGACGTGAGAAATGCCTTCAACTCCGTCTGGTGGGACTTGGCAATGGAAGCGCTCGAACGTAATTTCAGTGTTCCTGAGTATCTACTCTGAATACTTGAGGACTACCTGAACGACTCATCAGTCAGCTAGATAACTGGTTAAATTGGGAGGCGGGGGAGGTCGACTTCTACCTCACCCAATTCTTGACAGGGCATGACCTGTTCTGCTCCTACCTCGCAAAAATTAGGAATGTAGCAGACGATAACTGCCCCTATGGGGACTCGACCGCCGACGACCCTCACCACACGATCTTCAAATGTACCCAGTGGAGCGTCGAACGACTCGCCTTGGAGCAGGACCTCGGAAACATCTCGCCAGACAACGTTGTCGAGAAAATGCTCCGAGGTCAGGAGGAGTGGAACAAGGTGGCCTGGTACGTCAGGGCCATCTTGCGCAGAAAAAAAAGGAGATGGGTGGCCCATAGACGCGCCCCTAACGTTGCTCTAGGCTCCTGCCCCGTAGGAGAGTCCCGAAAAGGGACCTGATGCAGTGGCGCCATCCCGAAGTAATGTCACATAACGGTGCCGGGATGCCACTAGGATGAATATGAGTTTAGTTGGTAGTGCCTATTCCAACGGTGAGCCCGACACTCCAGGGACTTTATGGGAAATCCAAATGGTGAAGGGTTCCTCTGGCGGGCGGGGTCACTCAGCTAGTGCATAAAGATTGGCATTCTCAGATCCTCAAAAAAAAAAAGAAAAAGAAATTATTATCATTATAATCATTATTGTTAGAATTACAATCGTTTATTATTATCGTTATTGTAAGTGTCATTATTATTATTATTACCATGATTGTTATTATTATAGTTATTGTTATTATCGTTATTATTATCTTTATTTTTATTTTTATTATTATTATTATTATTATTATTATTATTATTATAAATTCTATTATTATTATTATTATCAATATTATTATTATTATTATTATAATTATCGTTATTATTATCGTTATAATTATTATCATTGTAGTTATAATATTTATTATTATTGTTATCTTTATTATTATTATTTTTTTTAATATCGTTATTTTTATTATTATTTCTTTATCATTCCACCGAGAGGCAGAGAAAAATAAAGCTCACAGCTGGTGCGGCTCATGAATCATTCTTCGGTCCGGTCCTCTGGAACGTGGCATTCGACAGTTCGCTGTTTATCGAAATGTCACATGATACACTCTTTTTTAGGTTATATAATGTGAAGGTGGACACCCTTGTGGTGCTTGCACCTACGTTACCTCGCCCAGTAAGGTATACGTTATCTAATCACCTACAGACAGCAGCCACCATAGCCAAGTGACCTTACTCGGAAAAACTCAAAACTATTGCCGCCGAGACAGGGTGAGCGGTTTAGTCACGACCAACCTCCTCACAGTAATGTAATTCACGCGGATGCCTGTCGTGCTCACGTGGAACCACGGCGAGGCTCACTCACAGTGCCACGATCCTTGACACTTCTTCCGTAGGATAGGATGAGAATGGCGGGATATCGGGTTTTTGAAATATTGTTGGGTTGTAGTTAGAAAAAAAAATTAAGGTGATGCATACGAGCGTTTGTGACCCTATCTTGTTCGGGAGTGTGTTAACCTGAGAAGATTACAGGCATCCACCTCCATCACCAGAACTCCGACAATCCTAGCTGATCAGAATTCATGAATTAATTACCCTTAATGAGGAGGGTTTCTTTGCAAAATTCCGCGAACAGGGAAAAGGCCTTGGCCGTGAAGACAAAATGTCTCGCTGCTTCTGGTCAACTACTTTCGCGGAGAAATTCTTTTATAGCAATTCTCTGAGGTTCGAAAATAGGACATTCGATGATGTGATGCGAAACCGTGTCCTGAAAGAAATTGTGTTGTGAAGTGGTCTGGAGAAAGAAAACGGTCACCCATATTTTTCTTGATGTCCAGGCAAAACGCGAAAGTTGTTCTTCCTTTGGAGGAATTCTCCCATTTCGACTGCCAATTCGCAAGGATTTCCTCATCGAGCTGTTCTACTACCGCGCACTTAATCTTCGTGCCTTCCTATTTTCAGGTCGCTGTCTCGGTGTTTCTGTTTTTCCTAATATATGTTTTTCCTACAATCTTCTCCGTTTGAATAAGTGGAGATCAATTTGGAGCTCCCCTGCTACGACGTAGAGAGATTCCGTTGCGGTTGTGCGATGTGCGGATGTGATTAAGATGAAAGTCGATCGTTGAGTCGTGTTTAACTTCTTGAGATCTCCCTTCTTGCTGAGATCGGACCATCCTGATGCCGCGTACGTAACCCTAGGGTTATACACGCTACGATAAATCGCCCAGAAGGAGCAGTGACGAAGTCTCCATTCCTTAGTAGCTAATCTACTTAGCTTTGCGAACAGTAGACCGACCTTGTCATTCAGGTAACGGCAGTGTGTCGTGACCCTCAACCCTTTGTCGAAATGTACCCCGAGATATCTTACGGAATTCCTAAATTTTATATTATTATTCCCTATCCTTATGGTAGCACGTCTGATAGCTAAATTGGTTTTTTTCGCTGTCTTTTGTTTCCTAGCTGGACGTTGTCCCCTATTAACGATGGGTTTTCTTTTCACCCAGTCGCTTTTAAGGACGATCGCTTCCGTCTTGGGCTCGGAGATTGACAGTTTCGCTGACGAGACCATCCGGTGATGCTATCTACCGCGCGATTCCCTTTTTCGAGTCTCCATCTATGATAACGAGTAGATCGTCCGCGAACGTATCGCGTTGATTTTTGAGGATTCCTCTGTTATATATCCTTCGAACATAAAATTCCAGCAGGAAGGACCAAGAACCAATCTTTGAGGGAATCCTCTCGAGGCCTGTTTTGAGACCTTCAGAGCGATTTTGATCTTACGATCCGCGAAGTAGCTTATCATCACTTTAAAGACGTTTCTCGGACAGTCTAGATCTTTAAGTGTCTTAAGGACTAGAGGCCACCATACGTTGTCGAAAGCTTCCGAGATATCGAACAACAACGCGATAACATATCTCCGTGAGGAGGCACAACAATTAGATGCATTTCCACGATTGCATCTTCCGTTGAGCATCTCTATATGAAGAATTATATTGGGAATTAATGTTTTTATAATTATTATGATTATTATCGGTATTATTATTATCCTTATTATTACTATAATTATTATTATCGTTATTATTCTTATTGTTGTTATTATTATAAGTATTATTTTTGTAATTATTATTATCGATATAATTATCGATTATTACAATTGTTAATGTTATTGTTAATATCATTATTACTTTTGTAACTTTTATTATTATCGTTATTATTATTATTATTTTTCTTATAATTATTATTATTATGTTTATTATTACTATTATTATTATTAGTATCCTTTGTAGTATTATGATTATTATTATCGTTATTATTATTATTTCTATTAGTATCCTTATTATTAATCTCGTTACCAATATTGTTATTTCTATTATTATTATTATTATTACCGTTATTATTATTATCGCTTATTATTATAGTTATGATTATCGCTATTATTATTATTTTTACTATTATCATTATTATCTTCATTATTATTATCGTTGTTGCTATTATTATTATTTTTATTGTTATTGTTTTTATTATCGTTTTTATTACTGTAATTATTATTATTATTTTTGTTATTATTATTAATATTTTTATTGTTATTGCTATTGTTATTATTAATATTAATATTAATATTAATATTATTAATATCCTTATTATTATTATTGCTCTTATTTTATTTCCTAATATTATTAAAGTTAATAATTTCATTATTATTATTATCCTCATTATTATTATCGTTATTATCATTATTTTTATTATTATTATTATTATTATTGTTAACGTTATTATAATTATTATTTTTTATAATTTTTATTATTATTTTCTTTATTATTATCGTTATTATTATGATTCTTACTATTATTGTTATTATTATTTTTATTATTATTAACTTCATTAATAATATTACAATTAGTATCCATATTATAATCATCGTTATCATTATTGTAATTATCATTATTATTATTATTATTGTTATTATTATTATCGTTTATCATTATTTTCATTATTGTTATTAATATTATTATTATTATTTTCGTTATTATTCCTACATTTATAATTATTATTGTCACTATTACTATTATAATTATTATCCTCGTTATTTTTGTTATTAATATTAATGTCCTTAAAACTATTATTAATATTATGAACATTATTACCGTTATTATTATTATTAATACTGTTATAATAATTATTGTCAGTATTATAATTAATATTATTATTTTCTTTATTATTCCTACATTTATTACTATTATTGTCGCTATTAACATGATAAACATTATTATCGTAATTTTTATTACTATTATTATTTTCGTATTTGTTATTATTATTGTTATTATTATCAACGCTTTTATTATTGTTACTATTATGACCTTTATTATTATTACAATTCTTACTATTGTCATTATTACTGCCAATATCATTGTCTTTATTATTATTATCGCTAAATATTATTGTTATTATTAGTGTAATTATTATTATTATTATTATAAATATTGTTATTATAGTTATTATTGTTATTGTTATTATTGTTATTATTGTTGTTGATGTTATTGTCGCTATGTTGTTATTGTGTTTATTATTGTTATTGTCTTTATGTTGTTATTCTTTTTATTATTGTTATTGTTGTTATTGTTGTTACAGTTGTTATTATTGTTATTGTTGTTATGATTGTTGTTGTTGTTATTTTTGGTATTATTGTTATTATCGTTATTGTTGTTATTATCGTTATTATTGTAATTATTTTTATTGTATTTATTGTCGTTATTATTGTTATTATTGTCATTAATATTAATGTCGTTATTGTTTTCATTATTATTGTTGTTGTTATTATTGTTATTGTTACTTTTGTTAGTGTTGTTATTGTTGCCATTGTTGTTATTATTGTTATTGTTGTTATTGTTACCATCGTTGATGTTATTGTTATTGTCGCTCTTATTGTTGTTATTGTTATTATTGTTATTATTGTTATTATTGTTATTATTGCTATATTTTTATTATTAATATTATTGTTATTAATGTTATTATTATTCATACTGATGGTATTGTTATTGTTTGTTATTATTGTTATTGTTTGTTATTATTTTATTGTTGTTATTGTTGTTATTATTGTTATTGTCGTTATTGTTGTCGTTATTACTATCTTTATTATTACAGTTTTTATTACCGTTATTATTTCCGTTATTATTATTCTTATTATCATTTCTATTATTATCATTTTATTAACCCTCATTATTAATTATTATCGATATTATTATCTATATTATCGATATTATTATCTATATTATTATTATTATTCTTCTTCTTTGGATAAGGCCTGCTAGGAACCACGTGCCAATTTCAATTCTTCACACTTAGCTGTTTTCTCTTCTGTATTCTCTAATATTCCTTCATCTTTTCACTATGCCGTTTCTTTCTTTACTCATACCACTTCGCACCAGGTTTCTTCTTCAATATTCCTTGGAATCCTTCCATGCTTAATACCTTCTTTCTAATTATCTCTCTGTCTATAGTTTCTTCTTCACTTATATTGTATTTTTCTAGATGTTTCTTTACCTCTTGAATCCACCTTGGTGTTGCATTTTTCTCCCAAAGGTACATGAGTATCTTTTTTGTTAAATCATCCATTCTGTAAATATGGGCAAAAAATTGCAGTCTTTTTTTCTTTATCATTTCTATTATGTCTTCTATGTTCCTGTATATTTCATCATTAGATCTCAATTTCATACTTCTGTTGTTTTCACTGGACCTAAAATTTTCCTCATAATTCTCCTTTCTAGTACTTCCAGTTTATTTAATCTATAATTTAGTACCAAGCATTCACTCGCGTATAAGCATTCCGGTTTCACTACTGTAGTTTAGTGCCTTATTTTAATATTTTTAGATAAACACTTTTTGTTATAAAAATTCTAAGTGATACCATAAGCCCTTTCCATTTTGTGTACACTTTCTTCTACTGCAGATTTTTCTAAACCATTTTATTGAATTATTTCTCCCAGGTATTTAAATTTCTTTACTTTTTCCACTGGAACAATATCTGTAGTTAAAAATTTTTGAGCGTTCTTAATGTTTGTAATAAATTTAGTTTTTTCTACGGAGATTTTCAATCCTGCTTTGTTAGCTATTTTTTCCAAGAGATTAATTTGTGTTGTTGCACTTTTTAGGTTGTCTGACACTATAGCAAAATCGTCTGCAAATGCTAGGCAACTTATTTCAATGTCTTTGTTTATTCTTTCCAATGTTACTGGCGAAATGTTTTATTTTTTTAACTCTACCTTCCAAATTCTGACAATTCTTTCTTGAACTCAGTTGAACAGAAAGGGTGATAAACCATCACCTTGCCTTAAACCTGTATTTATTTGAATAGGTTTAGATATCTCACCCATAAATTTTACTTTTGAAATCGTGTCTGTGAGTGTTTCACGTATTAAGTTTGCCAATTTATTTTTAACTCCAAATTCACGTATTGTTTTATCTATGGTTTCTCTATCAACCGAGTCAAATGCGTTTTTAAAATCTATAAAAGTTAAAACTATGTCCTTTGAATTCAGTATTGAATTCAGTAGTGAATTATGGATTTTACGTTAAATATTTGTTCTGATCAAGATCTACCTTTTCGAAATCCAGCTTGGTACTCGCCCAGTTGCTTGTCAAGTGTTGTTTCTATTCTATTCAGCAATATTTTTGAGATTACCTTGTATGCAATTTGCAGAAGAGAAATGCCTCTATAGTTATCAACGTTCTGTTTGTCCCCTTTTTTATGTAATGGATGAATTAGAGCTACTTTCCATTCTTCTGGAAACCTCTCTGTTCTCCAAATATCTTCAAATATTAACTGCAGCTCTTCAATGATTTTTGATTGAGACCATTTCAAAAGTTCATCTATTATAGTGTCATCTCCACTAGCTTTATTATTTTTTAGATTGTTAATTGCTTCTTTAATTTCTTCAGCATTGGGTGGTATATCTCCTTCCAGATTTTCAGTTGTTTCAGAGAATTCCAACTTATGTTTTAGTTCAGGGCAGTTTAAAAGTTGATCAAAATGCTTCGCAAGTATTTGATAGTTCTCAGTATTGCTTAGGCCAAGTTTACCATTTTCACCTTTGAAGTATATGCTAGGCGCTTGATACCCCTTTAATTGACTCTTAAAAGTCTAATGGAAGTTTCAAGAATTATTTTTAACAAAGTTGTTTTGCATGTCGATATGTTGTGATTTTTCGAAAGATCTTTTGATTCCTCTTATTATTCTAGCAGTGTCTTTCTTTTGTTGTTTGAATTGGTCATGGTGTTCAGTCTTCCCCGAGCATTTCCACTTTTTCCATTGTTTTGTTCTCTCCTGTAATGCATCTTTACGTATTTGGTTCCACCAAGGTTTTTTTCTATGCTTGGCTAGTCCAAATGTTCTCTGGACTGTGTTCGTTATTTCTTCAGATAAATCTTGCCACTTCCCATGATGAGTTACTTTTATTTCTTTTTGAAATGTTTCCAAAGTTTCTTGTGTAATTTGGAGTCTATTTATTTTGTACTTTTTTATTTTTTCTCCTCTTCTGTGATTTCTGTTGGGTAAGAATTTGAGTTTGGTTTTAGACAAATAGTGATCGGAGTCAAATTCTCTCCTTCTTACTACCTTGACATTCATAATTTCATGTTTCTTTTGGATATATCTACATGATCTAGTTGAAATTCACCTAGCATTGAGTTTGGAGAAATCCATGTATTATCTCTTCTTGGCAATTTCCTGAAGAAAGTCGACATTACCTTCATTTGAAAGTTTTTATAAATAGTAATCAATCTCATCCCATTTCTGTTTATTCTTTGGTGTGCAGCATATTCTCCCACTATTGGTCTATGAATTCTCTTTCTTCCTATTTGGGCATTGAAATCTCCAAGTAATATCACTACATTTGATTTTGGAATTTTAAACATTTCATCGTCTAGGAGGTTCCAAAATTCTTCTACTTTATTTGGGTTCGTGTTGTTATCTTCATTTATTGGTGGATGACAATTAATACAAGTATATAATTTATTTTTGCATTTCATTGTCAAAAGAGACATCCTTTCTGAGTGGGATTTGAATTTAGTTACACTGTCTAATAATCTTTTATGGATATAAAAGGCTGTTCCCAAGAGTGGCATTCTTTTCATGATTTGAATCGCAGGTTTGCCTTTAAAGATTCTATAATTTTTTGTTTCTGTCACATTTTTATCCAAAAATCTTGTCTCCTGTATTGTTAAAATTTGAATATCGTTTCTATCCAAAAGTAATTCTAATTTCTTTTGTTTACAGCAAAGAATTTACATTTAAAATGCACGAAAAAAACTTCTGTTTAAACTTAAGTCTGGAAGGATTCGAAGGATACTCCGACTCATCCTTATTGCAGATGTTGGGACTACCCAGAGCACTAGGTCCCGATGCATTGCATGCCGCAATAGTGGCTTTCTCTTTTGGATTGCAACCTGGGGTAGTGCTTCCTTTCAGCGAATTTTCAATTCTGCAATTGAAATTGTGTGTTACACTAATAGGAATAAAATTCCAAAGTAAGGTCAGATTGTTAGTCTGAAATGATTTATTTTCGTGGTTGATTCCACTAGGTTCTTCTGCCTCTACAGCCGTTGAGAAATAAGATCTTTGACGTATCCGTATTTTATATTAAAATTATTTTAGGATTTATTTATTTCTATTTTTTTTATCGTTATAATTATCGTTATAATATCGTTATTATTATCGTCATTATTATTGTCACTGATATCGTTATTATTATTGTTATTATTATCGTTATTATTATTGATATTAATAGCGATATAATAATCGTGATTATTGTTGTCACTATTATGTCGTTATTATTATCGTTAATATTACCGTTACTTTTATTGTTATTTTTACCATTGTTGTTCTCGTTATTATAATCGATATTATTAACCTTTATTATTAGCTTTATTATTATCGTTATTATTATCGTTCTTATTGTCGCTAGTATTATCATTATTATTACCGTTATTGTTACCGTCATTGTTATTGTTATTATTACTGCCATTGTTATTATTACCTTTATTAACACCCTAATTATTATCGTAATTATTATCGTCGTTATTACTGTTATTATTACAGTTATTATTACCGGTATTATTATCTTTGTTATTATCATAATTATTATCGTAATTATTATTATTTTTTACCGTTAATATTTCAGTTATGGTTACCGATATTATTACCGTTATTATTAACGTCACTATTACCGTTATTATTGTCTTTATTTTTATCGTTATTAGTATCGCTTTTATTATCGATATTATTATCGTAGTTATTATCGTTATTATTATCGTTATTATTGTTTTTATTACTAGAATTATTATTATTATCGTCACTATTATTGCTATTATTATTGTAATTACTATAGTTACTATTATTGATATTATTATCGTTATTATTATTGATCTTATAGTCGTTATTATGATCGTTCTTATTATCGTCAGTATTATTATTATTATTATTGTAACAATTATAATTATTATCATTATTATCATGATTATTATCGATCTGAATAAAATTATAATTACCCTTTTTATACACGTTATTATTATCGTTATTTATATTGTTATTTTTAACGTTATTATTATCGTTATTATTCCCGTTATTGTTACCATTATTAAACTCGTATGAATTATCGTTATTGATAACATTTATTATTAACTGGATTCTTATCGTTTATATTATCGTTATTATTATCGTTACTTTTCTTGACTAGTCGGAATATTTCTAATTCCAAAAGTCGTATTGGTTCGAGAGGAACTCTAATAACTTTTTCTCGACTTGTCGGAATATTTCCAAGTCGAACAGTCGCATTGGTTCACAAGTCACTCGCGTAACTTTTCCCCGCTAGGCGGAATGGTTCTAAGTTCGTCAGTCGCTTTAGTGCGAGTGGCAGTCGCATAAGTTTCCCTTGCCTGAATATTTCTAGTCAGAATATTTCTATGTCCAACATTCGTATTGTTTCTAAAGGCGCTGACATAACTTTCCCTCGATCAGATGGAATATTTCCAAGCCCGACAGTCGCATTGGTTCCAGAGTCACTCGCATAACTTTGCATCGACTACTCGAAATATTTTGAAGTCTGACATCCGCATTGGTTCGGAATGCACTCGCATAACATTCCCTCGACCACTGGAAATATTTCCAATTCCGGCAGCCGCTTTGGTACACAAATCAATTGAATAACGTCCTCTCTTGTAGTTGGAATGATTCCAAGTACGATATTCGCTATGGTTCTAGAGGCACTCGAATAACATTCCGTCGACCACTCGGAATATTCCCAATACCGACAGTCGCTTTGTTTCACAAGTCACTCGAATAACCTTTCCTCGTCTAGTCGGAAAGAATCCATGACAAACATTTGCTTTGATTCGAGTGGCACTCGCATAAAGTTCCCCGAATAGTGGGAATATTACCAAGTCCGATGGTCGTATTAGTTTTAGAATCACTGGCATAATATTCCCTCGACTAGTCGGGATATATCCAAGTCCGCCCGTCGCACTAGTTCGAGAGGCACTCGCATAACTTTCCCCGACTAATTGGAATATTTCCAAGTTAGATAGCTGCATTGGTTCGAGAATCACTCGTATAACTTTCCCTCGACTAATCGGGGTATTTCCAACTCAAGCTGTCGTATTTGTTCACAAGTTATTCGCATAACTTTCGTTAGAATACTCCGGAAATTTCCAAGGTGGACAGCCGTATGGATTCGAGATTCACTCGCATAAATTTTCATTAACTAGCCGGAATATTTCCAAGTATTAAGTCCGCATTGGTTCGACAGGCACTCGGATAACTTTCCGTCGACTAGTCGGAAAAGTTCAAAACTGCAGTCGCTTTGGTTCGAGTGGCACTCTCATAACTTTACCTCAACTGTGCGAAATATTTCCAAGTCGGACAGCTGCATTGGTTCAATACGCACTCGCATAACTTTCCTTCGGCTAGTTGGAATAATTCCAAGACCAACCGTCTCTTTGGTTCGAGTAGCACTCCCATAAGTTTCGCCCAATTATTTGTCGGAAAGCAGGAATATTTCCGAGACCGACTATCGCATTGTTTCACAAGACCCTCGTGTAACTCACCCTCGACTTGTCGGATTATTTCCAAGTCCGACAGACGCATTGGTTAGAGACGCTCTCGCATAACTTTCCCTCGACCACTGTGAATATTCCAATTTCCGACAGTCGCTTTAGTTCACAAGTTAACTCGAATAAGGTTTCCTCGTCTAGTCGGAATGATTGCAAGTACTACATTCGCTTTGGTTCGAGTGGCACTCACATAAATTCCCCTAGAATAGGCGGAATATTTCCAAGGCCAACAGCCGCATTGGTTCACAAGTCACTCTTAGAAATTCCTCTCGACTAGTCGGAATGGTTCCAAGTACATCAGTCGCTCTAGTTCCAGTGTCACACGCTTAAGTTTCCCTTGACTCGGAATATTTCTAATTTCGACAGTCGTAATGTTACCAAAGGCAACCGTTTAACTTTCTCTCGACTAGTCGGAATATTTCCAAGCCCGAAAGTCATATTGGTAATAGAGGTATCCACATAACTTTTCCTCGAATAGTAAGAATATTTCCATGCTCGACTTTTGCATTATTTCACATTTCCCTCGTGTAACTTTCCCCTACTAGTCGGAATATTTCCAAGTTCGACAGCCGCATTGGTTATAGAGGCACTCGCATAACTCTCCCTCGACTAGTACGGATATTTCCAATACAGACATTGGCATTGATTAACAATTTACTCGCGCAACTTTCCCTCGATTAATTGGAGTATATCCAAGACCGATGGCCATATTTTGTTGAGTGACACGCGCATAACGTTCCCACGACTATTCGGAATACTTCCAAGTTCGAGAGTCGCATTGGTATACAAGACACTCGCATAACTTTCCCTTGACTAGTCAGGATATTTCCAAGTTCGACCGCCGCATTGATAGTAGAGTAACTGGCATAACTTTCCTTCGACTAGTCGGAATACTTGCAATTACTACAGTCGCCTTGGTCCACTAGTCACAACTATAGCATCCCCTCGACTTCCCCCTGTGGTAGGGGGTAGAAGAATACACCCACAGTACTCCCTGCTTGTCGCAAGAGGCGACCAAAAGGCACTGTGTGAATGTTGTGCGAATATTCTCGTATGGCTATTCCTATCTTTGTTCTTCTGTCATCTCTATTTCTATTCTTTCTTTCTCTGAAGCTTCCTTCCCTTCCTTTCCCTTTCTTTGGGGAGCTTGCCTCCCAATAAAATGCTATTTTTACTATGGATAGTACAGCTCAAGGCATTAGTGGGCGTGGAAGGGATACCCACGCCACAGCGGTGTCAGGTGGTGTTAGGTCAGACCATCGGCCGTCATCAACCAGCAACTGCCAGGAGCTCGGGGTAGGCAACCTGACCCCAGCACTGGATACTGCATCAGGAAGGACACCACAGTTAAGCGACTTGGCCTGCATTGTATCTAATGCGCCAGGAAGATTAGGAAGGGTTAGTAAGCTACTTGGAGGAGTGGCAGAGGGCTGGTAGGCCGTGGAGAGCTCCGGCTTGATGTCACCAATCTTGAGGAGAACGCTTAAACGTGCGAGGCCCCTTTTCTACTTCTCAGAGGAAGAAGAATTAAGGTTAGACATGGCCGGGTGGAACAAGGAAGTACCGGCAGAGACCCCCTTGTCCCAGGTGGAGATGGGTAGGCTGCTGGAAAACGCCCGGGAGATTACCTTAGATGCCGAAAACGCTAGGAAGAGATATCCAGCAATATTAAGGAAGATATTTCAGGGATAATGAAACGCTCCCATAATAGAGTGCTGGAAATAATCAAAACCCTAAGCGGGAAGCTTCAAATCGGAGCAGATGATCATCCATCAGGTAAGGAATCCATTGCGCAGCTAAAGGCAGAACTTAGGGCCAAGGATCTGCGCATTAGGGAGCTGACGGATGAAGTTGCCCATTTCAAGAAAGAAATGAAGAAAGCATCCGTAAACCCTTTGGCTGAGAGGAGCCAAACAACGACTCCGGAAATGCAGCAGGTAATCGAGTCGGTGAGATTGCTGACGGAGGCTATCCGCAGTATTCAGCAACAGCCGCAGCAGCCGCAGCATCGAGTAAAGCAGCGACTAGAGCTGATGGGTCACACAAAGGCCCCACATTCCGTGCTGAGACCACCCGACCTCCTGCGAAACAGGTAAATGTAAGTAAGGCACTAATTCAGCAGGAGAATTTTGTGGGGTGATTAGCCGGAAAAGGAGACGCGTCCAGAGGAGGGAAGCGAACGCAGTCCCCCTGGCTTCATCAAAGGAGGGAAACAACGACCCTCAACCCTAGCGTGAACAGGCGGCCCCCAGTAAAAGGGGGAAGAGGAGGAGTGACGCGCAGGGAAGAAAGAAGAGGAGGCAAAGGGAAAGGGAAGTCGCTGCAATTTCCCTATCCTTTGCCGGGGAGACGACGTACAAAGACGCACTCCTCCGGGCCAGGGAGAACATAAATATTAAAGACATGGGAATCGGCAGCATGTCGTGCAGGTGGGGCCTCACGAGTGCCTTTATATGGCAGGTACGAGGCAAAGGGGCAAATGAAAAGGCCGATCGGATGGCGGAGGCCATAAGGAATGCCGTCCCGGGAGCAAGAGTTACTCTACGCACAAGCACAATGAGGTTGGTAGGACAGGTTGCGGATGCCAATGTGACCGTCATCAGGAACGCACTAATGGAGGTGCATTCCGGAACGGACCCCAACCTCATTAATGTAAGGGAAGTAAGAATCGGTAGGGGTAGACTAGGCGAGGCCACTCTCTTGGTTCCGGTGTCCGTCATCCGGGTGGCCCTGGAGAGGGGCAGGATAATCGTGGGTTGGATATAAGTGAGTGTGCACGAACTCAGGCAGCGGCCCCTCAGATGCCACCGGTGCCTAGTCAGAGGACATGTTGCTGTAGTGTGCCCGTCCACGAAGCTTAGGAAAGACCTGTGCTATATTTCTGGGAAGCCGTGTCATTTGGCCAAGACACGGATAAACCTGAGTGTCCGGTTTGTGCAGACGCTGGCCGGAATCAGACCAACCACCGTGTCTGTTCTTGGGAGTGCCCGGTAGGGCCTCCTATGAAATGGATAGACAAGGTCTTCGGGAGGGCACCAAATGTTTGCCCTGAGACAATCCGGGAAGACCCGCATAAGATCGCGGAGAAAACGGCAGCGAGGACAGTGAGAGTGACTGAGGAGAGGGGAGTGCATGAAGACATGAAGGTGGAACAGTGTGAAGCGTGCACCTCAATAGGTGTAGAAACAGCGGAAAGTCCATAGACAATGTCCTCTGCTGTTCTACAGATAAACATGAACCATTCGTGTTGTGCGCATTACTTGTTGGCATAGCGCATGCGCAAGGATAGAGTGCAGATTGCGATCATTTCGGAGTCATGATGGGTTCCTCCGGGGGATGAGCAGTGGTTCTCATCCCTAGGACGGACTTCATTCTCCGCAGTACTTGTGGGCGAAAGTGGAAGACCCTGTAGCGTGGTGCGTCGGGGGCTTTTTTACGTAGCCGCTAAATGGGGGGACTCGCTGGTAGTTTCGGTCTACTTTCCTCCTAGCGAGAACATTAGCATGTTTCGTAGACTCCTTGATGAGCTCGAAGAGCTCTTAGGAACATTCCGCGCTCTCCCAGCGCTGGTGGCTGGCGATTTTAATGCCCGGTTCGGTAAATGGGACCCGGGAGGCAGGAGTAACCGTAGGGGTGAGCTGCTCTGCGTCTGGGCCAACAGAATGAACCTGGATCTGTTGATCTGGGTTGGCTGTCCCACGTGCGTTCGACCACAGGGGTCGAGCGTTATAGATCTAACGTGTGGCACGCCGGCAGCTGGCGTCTGCCTCTCGGACTGGAGGGTGGATGTGGCTGAGTCCCTGTCGGACCACCTATATGTAAGATATAGCCAAAGGCACGCGTCTGCAGGATTCCGAAATTCTCGTCCACAACATAAAACCTCCCTCGTTGGAAGATTAACTCTCTGGATGAGGACTACTTGATTGCGGCCCTCATTTCAGGGGAGTGGACGGGTGGAAATATGTGCGCGGGGAGTGTGGCCGGTGCGGACTGTGCGGACAGGCTGGTGAAGCGGGCACAGTCTACACTGAAACAAGAGTGCGACATTGCCATGTCCCGAGTGAGGGGACAAACCCGCGATAGTAAAAGTACTTACTTGTGCTCGGACGAATTAACGAACCTTATGGCCGTTGTGACGACCAAAGTAAGGAAACTTTCCAGAGCCAGGAAAAAACAGGGAGGAAATAGTGCGGTGCCTGGACGCTCGATGGGACGCAATGAGGGCACTGACTAGGGTTATTAAGGAAGCCAAGAAGAACTCATAGAGGGACCTGCTGGACTCCATAGAGAATGATCCATGGGGCAGACCTTACAAATTAGCCTTGGGAAAACTTTGGCCTTATGTTCCACCAGTAACTGAAACCCTGGAGGATGAGGTACTGGAGAATATTCTCTCTGATCTATTCCCAGGATGATCGGGAACTGATGAGCCGCAGGAATTTACACTCTCACAGGTGACTATCTCTGCGGAGGAGGTCTTAGCTGCCGCCAGGAAAAGAAAAGGAAGGAAGGCTCCAGGGCTAGATGGGATACCGGGTGTGGTTGTGCGTGCTGCGTCGACACACTGGAAACTGGTTGGCGCAGTGCTTCTCTGCATGGTTGACGACAGGAAGGTTCTCGATAGCGTGGAAGATAACGAGGCTCGTTCTGATCAAAAAAAAAAGGGACGCGCCTCCGGACTTACCGGGATCATATAGACCCATATGCGTGATTGGCCAACTGGGGAAACTATTCGAGCGTATAGTTGTTGGCCGGATCAATAGCTACTTAGAAGAGACTCGGACCCTGGCGCCATCACAGTATGGATTTAGAACGGGCAGATCCACTGTGGATGCCGTTCTGGATGTTAAAAAATTTGTGGAGGCATCAACACGGGACAGGAAAGTGGTTATCCTGGTGAGTGTGGATATCTCTAACGCTTTCAACTACTTGCTGTGGGCCGTTATCGTTAGGGTGTTGGAGCGAAAAAACTTCTCGCGCTACCCGGTGAACATCATCAGGAGCTACTTAGACAAACGCGCAATAGTGTATACAGACAGGCTATCATGACCGCTGAGCGGAACTTGAACGTTTTGGTAGAAGAGATCAAGGACTTGGGTCTTAAAGTGGCGCCGCAAAAGACGGAGGCCATGGCATTCCCTGCCTTTGTCTTCTGCAGACGCAGGAATGTCCCGCTACCTAAGAATTGCCTTAGGGGTGTTTGCATAGATATTAGGACTGATATTAGGATATTAGGACAAGAATGTTGTTCAGACCCCACTTCGAGGTCCTGATCCCTAAAGCGGAGAGTTTCCTCTGGTCCCTTAGGAGGCCTCTTCTGAACTTTCACGGACCGGGGGAGAAGATGCGAGCCTCTACAGCGGCGTGATTCACTTGGTGTTCCTTTATGGGGCGGCGGTGTGATGGCGCGCCTGCGTGGAGGACATGAGGATCGGGCGGGCTGTTCGGAGCCATTAGAAGAAGGTGGCGATCCGTGTGTGTTGTGCCTATAGGACGGTCTCCTTCCACGCGTTTATGATGATTGCGAGGATTATTCCTCTCGCTCATCTGGCACTCGGGCTGGCGGAGACGTATGCGGCTGTTAGAGACGCGGAGAAACCTGTTCCCTCATGTACTAGGCCTGTATTGGTTGCTTTTGCGAGGAGGGCAATAGAAGCGTGGAAGTCTGAGGAACTTGGGTTCGTAAGGGCACCAGCAGCAACGGGAGTGCATGCGAGGGCGGCTATTGTCGAATGGTTGGCTGAATGGATTGGGAGGCCGTTCTCTATGGGAACGACATTTCACACTACACAGCTGATGACCGGCCATGGCTGTTTCTCGCCGTATTTAAATAAGATAAAGAAGATTCCCCCCCTCGTTGTTTGCACTGCGGGGGCAGTAAGGATACGGTGGAGTACTGTCGGCGTGGACGGATGCCAGGAATGAACTGATCAATGCGATGGGTGGAGAGCAGGTAACGCTTTCCGTGAAAGTCAGGATCCTCCTGACTGTCACGAGGGGATCCGGACATTCGCAGGGCGGATCATGCGTGCAAAGGAGGACGCTGAGAGACGCAGGAAATGGACGCAAGCAGAAGGATGTATAAGTGAGCGGCGGGTGTGTATGTGGACAGGAGTGCGAACGATAGGCCACATAGTAGAGTAGCTCCCATGCGGCCACCTTGGGCAAGGCTCCGAACGGATCAGGCGGCGCCAGGTTAACGTGCCTCTCCCCTCAAGGTATGAGTGTATGTATACGGGCGTGAATGGGCCTAGTCAGAGTACCATAGGGTGGGAATCGGACCAATATGTATAAAGTTAGGGAGTAATTACGTCTCCGGGGGCTCGTGGGCTCTTGTCGAGTGCGCCGTATTGGTATGAATGTAGATAAATGTATGAGAGCAAGGCGAATACCGGCCTGACTAACCGAAGAGGGGTTCTGGGAGAATTTGTAATACGTTTATGCGCGATCCCGCCTACCCCCACTCTCCTCAGCGTGTTAGTAATAAGGATCGGGAGGTTTTTTAGTCGGTAAGTGATCCGAACCTGAGAGCATTCTCAGACGGGTTGAATCCGATACTCCCCTGAGTACCGGGCTCAGGGGGCCTATGAAGGGTTTTTCTCTTTACGAAAAAAAAGCTCCCCCTGGACTAGTCGTAATGGTTCCAAGTCAGCAAGGCGCTTTGATTCGAGTGGCAGTTGCATAAATTCCTTTAAATAGTCAGAATCTTTCTAAATCCGAGAGTCGTAATGTTTCGAGGGACACTCGCAGAACATTCCCTCAATCACTGGACAAATTCCCAATACCGACAGTCGCTTTGTTTCACCAATTACTCGCACAACCTTCCCTCGGCTAGTCGGAATAATTCCAAGTCCGATAGCTGCATTAATCGAGATGCACTCGCATAACTTTCTCTTGTCTATTCGGAATATTTCCAATTAGGATAGACGCATTTGTTAGAAAGGCCCTCGCACAACTTTTCCCTACTAGTGGAAATATTTCCAAGTCCGACCATCGGATTAGTTCTAGAATCACTCACATAATTTTCCCTCGACCAGTTGTAATGATTCCAAGTACGACATTCGCATTTGTTTGAATGGAATTAGTAAAATATTCACTAGACTAGTTGAAATATTTCTTAGTACCAAAGCCGCATTTGTTCGAGAAACACTTGCATAACTTGTTCCTACTTGTGTGAATACTTCCAAGTCTGGCCGCCTCATTAGTACTAAAATCACTCGCATAAGTTTCCTTCCATTAGTCGTAATACTTCCAAGTCCGATATCCGGTTTGGTTCGATTGGTTCTCGCATAACATTTCCTCGACTAGTCGGAATATTTCCAAGTCCTATGGACGCATTAATACGAGAGGCACTCGCATAACTTTCACCTACTTATCGCAATTTTTCCAAGTCCAACAGACGAATTGGATCGAGAAGCACTCGCAAAACTTTCCTACGAATATTCGGAATACTTTCAAGTCCGACATCCGTATTGGTTCGTGAGACACTCGCATAATATTCCCTTGACCACTGGGAATATATTCAATTCCGACAGTCGCTTTTGTTCACATGATACTCGAACAACTTTCCCTCGACTAGTCGCAATATTACCAAGTCAGACAGCGCATGGTTTTTAGTGGCACTCGCATAACTTTCCCCGTTAAGTCGGATTATTTCTAAGTCCGACCGTCGAATTAGTTCTAGAATCACTCCCATATCTTTCCCACGATTAGTCGGAATGATTCGAAGTCCGACATTCGCTTTAGTACGTGTGGTACTCGCATAAGTTTCCCTAGACTAGTCGGAATATTTCACGTCCTAAGGCCGCATTTGTTGGAGAGGCATTCCCAAATCTTTCGCCAACTAGTCGGAATACTTCCATTCTCAACAGTCACATAGGTTTACAAGATACTGGCATAAATTTTCCCTCGACTATTCGGAATATTTCCTAGTTCGATAGCTGCATTTGTTCGAGAGGCACTCGCATAACTTTCCCCGACTAGTTGGAATATTTTCATGTCCGACAGTCTCATTGATTTACAATTTACTCGCATAACTTTCCCTCGACTAGTTGGGATATAATCATTTTTAACCGCCGCATTGGATCTAGAGTCACTCGCATAATTTTCTCTCGGCTAGTCGGAATATTTCCTAGTCCGACAGCAGCATTTGTTCGGGAGGCACTCGCATAAAGGTATAACTTTCCCTCCAATAGTGGTAATACTTCCAAGTCCGACAGCTGCATTGGTTCGGGAGGTACTTGCTCATATTTCCCTTGATTAATTGAGACATTTTCATGTCTGACATCAGTTTTGGTTCGAGTGGCACTTGCATAAATTTCGCCGTCTAGTCGGAATATTTCCAAGCCCAGTAGTCGCACTGGTTCATTAGTTACTCGCATAACTGTCTTCATCTAGTCGGAATATTTCTTTGTCCGACAGCAGTATTAGTTCACAAGACACTCGCATAATTTTCCTTCGATATGTCGAAATACTTCCAATATCAACAGCCGTATTTGCTCGTGAGGCACCCACATAACTTTCCCTCGACTATTCGGAATATTTCCTAGTTTGATAGCCGCATTTGTTCGAAAGGCACTCGCATAACTTTCTCCGACTAGTTGGAATATTTTCAAGTCCGCCAGTTTCTTTTGTTCGTTGGCAGCCGCATAAGTTTCCTTTGTCTAGTTTTCCTTTGTCTAATATTTCTAATTCCGAGAGACGTAATGTTTCGAGGGGCAGCCGAATAACTTTCCATCGTCTAGTAAGAATATTTCCAAACCCGACAGTCACATTGATAATAGAGGTATTCGCATAAGTCCGAGCATCGCATTGGTTCTGGAGGCACTCTGGTAACATTCTCGATTCTAGTCAAAATATTTCTAGGGCCACAGTCACATTGGTTAGAGACGCACTCGCATTATTATATCTTGTCTAGTTGGAATATTTGTAGGTCCGATAGTCACAGTGGTTAGAAGCACTCGCATAACTTTTCTTCGACTATTCGGAATTGTTCTAGGTCCGAGAGTCATATTAGTTCACAAGTCAGTCGCATAACATCTCGTCGACTAGTTGGATATTTCCAAGTGCGACAGTCGCATTGATCTGCATGTAAAGCTCATAATCTTCCTTCGAGTTAACGTAAAATTGATATGTCTGTTATTCGCATTGGTTCTTGAGGGACTTTCATAGTTTTGTCTCGTCTAGTCGGAATGTTTCTAAGACCGATAGTCGCATTAGTTCTAGAGGCACTCCCATAACTTTCCCTCGACTAGACCTAATATTACCACGTCCGAAAATCTCATTGGTTCACAAGTCACGTGCATATCTTTCCCTGGCCTAATCGTAATATATCTACTTTCGTCAGTCGCATTGGTTAGAGGAACTCTCGTAAATTTTCTTCGTCAAGTGAGAATATTTAAAGGACCGACAGTTGCATTGGTTAGAAAGAAAATATTGGGTCATTCGGAAAGTCATTTCTATTTTTTTTGTATAAATGAAAGACAATTTTTGTATAATGAACAAATATTTTATTAAATTATATATTGGCCATTCAGATCCAATACCTTTTGTCATCTTTCTGGTAGTAGCATGATTCCACGCTAATAAAATTTTTGGTCTTTGCTGGCAAAAAACTGATCAAGGTGGTTTTTGACCTCTTTATTTGAAGTGATGGTTTTACTGTCTAAAAAATTTTGCAGTGACACATAATAATCTGAACGTGCCAGATCTGGAGAATATGGTGGATGTGGAATTGTATCCCATTCAAGCTGTAAGAGCTTTTGGCGAGAGACCAAACTTGTATGAGGTCTCGCATTATCTTGGTGGAACACTACACCTTTTCTGTTGATTAATTTTGGCTTTTTCTGTTGAAGTGCACCATTCAGTTTGTCCACCTGATATAGTAGACTTCCGAATTAACTGTTGTGTTATCCTGTAAAATCTCAAAACATACGATTCCTTTAAAATCCCACCGAACAGACAGCATCATCTTTCTTGATGGATATTGGCTTTGGAAATGCTTCGAGCTGGTTCATCTTTTTTGTTCCTTGATATCTTACGTTTGACATTGATATATACAACCCATTTTTCGTCCCTAGTAATGATGCGCTTCAAAAATGGATCATTTTCGTGACGTTCGAGAAATGAATCATAGACCTCAACGTGACGATACAAATTTCTCTCCGTGAGAACATGGGAAACCCACATTTCGAGTTTCGGGGTTATACCAAGGCATTTCAAGTGGTCATAAACAGTTGAATTTGATAAATTTAAGCTTTCACCGAACTCACGTGTTGTTATTCGCCGGTTTGCATCAATTAATGTCTTTATCGTGTCTTCATAAGATTCAACCGGCCTTCTAGAACGTGGTGCATCTTCGACAACAAAAGTGCCAGATCCAAATTTTGCAAACCATTTCTGGCACTGGCGTACTGTCAACACATCTTCTCCATACACATCGGTTAATTTTTTTCTGGTATGAACAGCATTTTTACCTTATCTTTAGTAAAAAAGTTTTCTTTAATAAAAAATATAAGGAAAATGCTGCTTATTGTTCTCCATATTTAAAAGGGCACCAACCAAAAACTACTGCGTAGAATCAACTGGACTTTTTCACACACAAGCCTTGCTATATCAGCTCTCAAAACTTATAATGATTATTCAGCTTAAGTGTCAAGTTAGGTGCAAAAAAATACAATTAAATCCTCTGTCGGCAAAAAATGAAATGATTTTCCGAACGACCCAATATAATAACATTCCATCGTCTTTTTGGAACATTTCTAGGACAGTCAGGCGCACCTGTTCTTGAGGCATTCGCTTAATATTCCCTCGACTACTTGGAATATTTCCAAGTAATGCAGTTGCATTGGGTTACAAGTCACTTGCATAACTTTCCTACGTCTAGACGGAATATTTCCAAGAACATAAGTTGCATTGTTTCAACAAGCACTCTCTTACTTTTCTCTCAACTAGTCGGAATATTTCCAAGTATGACAGTCGCATTGGGTCACAAGTCCCTCGTATTACTTTTCCTCGAATAGACGGTATAGTTTCAAGTCCGACAATCGCATTGGTCCTAGATGCACTCTCATAACTTGTCCTAGTCGAGCCGGAATATTTCTAGGTCCGACAGTCGCATTGGTACGAGAGGCACTCGCATATCTTACCCTCGACTAGTCCGAATATTGCCAAGTCCGACATTTGCAATGGGACGGAGTCACTCACATAATTTTCCATCGACTAGACGGAATATTACCAATTGCGACAACCGCATTAGTTCGAGAGGCCCACACATATCTATTCCTCGATTATTTGGTATATTTCCAATATCGGATAGCATTATATCGACAGGCACTAGCATAACTTTCCCTCGAATAGTCGGAATACATCCAGGTCTGATATTCGCATTGGCTCGAGAGGCATTCATATAACTTTCCCTCGAATTTGTTGAACATTTCCAATTCCGACACTGGTTGGAATTCCTCTCGCGTAACTTTCCTTCGAATAGTGGGAATATTTCTTGTTCCGACAGTCGCATTGAACCGAGAAGCACTTGCGTAACTTTCCTTCGACTAGTAGAAACATTACCAATTCCGATAGTCGCATTGGTTCAAGAAGACGTATCATAACATTCCCGCGAATAGTCGGAATATTTCTAGATCCGACTGTCACATGGATACGAGATTCGTCCTTATAACCTTCTCTCTACTAGTCGGAATATTTCTAGATTCGATATTCGCATTGATAAGATATTCGTCCGCATAAGGTTCTTTCGACTAGTTGGAATATGTCCAAGCGCTACAGTCGCATCGGTTTGTGATACACTTGAACAACTTTCCCACGATTATTCGGAAAGTTCCAAGTTCGTCAGTCGCATTGGTTCGAGAAGCGCTCGCACATTATTCCCTCGACAAGTCGGAATATTACTAAGTACGACATCGCTTTGGTGCCAGAGGTACTCGCACATATTTCCCTCAACTGGTCGTAACATTTCTAAATCAGACTATCGTTTTGTTTACAGAGACACAGGCAAAATTTTTCCACGACTAGTCGAAATATTTCGACGTCCGACAGTCGCATTAGTTTACAAGTCACTCGCATACTCTCTCTCGACTAGTTGATATATATTTATATCCGGCAGCGGAATTGTTTCGAGAGGCCCTCATATAATTTTCGGAATACATCCAGGTCCATCGAGTAGGTCGGAGCATTTCCAAACCTGACAATCGCATTGATTCAAAAGTAACACGCATAACTTTCCATCGACTAGTTGGAATATATCTAATTCCGACAGCTGCATTGTTTCTATAGGCTTTCGAATAACATTCCCTCTACTAGACGGGATATTTCCAAATCCGCCAGTCGCATAGTTTCGAGAATCACTCGCATAAATTTCCAACGACTATGTCAGAATAATACCACGTCTGATGGTCCCATTGGATCACAATTTACTCGTATAACATTCTCTCGAATAGGCGAATAATTTCCACTACCGAAAGTCGCATCGGCCAGAGAGACTCTCGTATAACTTTCTTACGACTATTCGGAATATTTCCAACACCGACAGTTGCATTGGTTCGAGAGGCACTCGCATATATTTCCCTCGAATAGTCGATATATTTCCAAGTCCGACAGTCGCATTGATTCGACAAACACTCTCATTCCATTTCCTCGACCAGTCGGAATACATCCACATCTAACATTCGCTTTGGCTTGAGAGGTAATCGCATAACTTTTCCTCGATCAGTAGGAATATTTCTACGTGCGAAAATCGCTTTGATTTGAGAATCATTCCCATAACTTTTCATTGATTAGACGAAATATTTCCAAGTCTAAAAGCCGCATTGTGTCAAGAGGCACTCGCATAACTTTCCCATGACTAGTCGGAATTTTTTCGAGTCCGGCAGTCGTATTGGTTCAAGATGCACCCGCGTAACTCTCCCTCGCCTAGTCGGAATATGATCACGTCCGAAAGTCTCATTTGTTCACATGTCCCTCGCATATCTTTCCCTTGACTAGTCGGAATATTTCCAAATACGACAGCCGCATTAGTTCAAGGGGCACTCTCATAACACTACCCCGACTAGTTGAAATATTTCCAATCCCGTCGGCCGCATTGGTTCGAGATGCACTCGCATAAGTTTACCTCGACAAGCCGGGATATTTCCAAGCCCAAACGCTGCATTTGTTTCCAAGTTACTATTCTGACAGCCACATTGTTTTGTGAGGCAATCGCATAACTTTCCTTTGACTAATCAGAGTTTTACAATGACCGATAGTTGCTTTGTTTCGAGTGGCACCCGCATATGTTCCACCAGACTAGTCAGAATAGAATTGGAAGTCTGAGTGACGCATTGGTTCGAGAGGCACTCCTATAATATTTCCTCGACTAGTCGAAATATTAGCAAGCCCGATAGTCGCATTGGCTCATTAGTCACCCGCACAAGTTTCCCCCGTCTTGTCGAAATATTTACAAGTCCGTCGGACGATTTGGTTCGACGGTAGTTGATTAACTTTACCTCGACTAGTTTGAATATTCCAAAGTTTGAAAGTAGTATTGGTTCGATAGACACCTGCATAAATTTTCCTCTACTAATCTGAAAATTTCCTAGTCCGACAGCCACATTTGTTCGAGAGGTACCGGTATAACTTTCCCTTGACTACTCAATATTTTTTCAATTCCGACAGTCCCATTGATTCACAAGTCACTCGAATAACTTTCACTCCTTTAATCGGAATAGTTCCAAGTACCAAAGTCGGTTTGGTTCGAGCGGCACTCTCATAACTTGCCCTTGACTAGTTGGAATATTTCCATGTACGACAGCCGCATTGGTTCGAGAGGCACTCGCATAATTTTCCATAATAATGACATTAATCGTCACTTCGTAATATTTCCAAGTCCGACAGCCACATTGGTTCGAGAAGAACTCGCATAACTTACCCTTAACTAATCGGAACATTTCCAAGAACGATAGTAGTATAGGTTCGAAAGGCACTCGCATGAAATTCGCTCGACTAATCGGGATATGTCTAGGTACGATGGTCCCGTTGATTCGAGAATCATTCGCATAAGTTTCCCTCGACTAATCGAAATATTTTCAAGTCCGAAGGATGCATTGTTTTGAAAGGCACTCGCATAACTTACCATCGACAAGTCAGAGTATTTCCAAGCCCGACAGTCGCATAGATTCATAAGTTACTTGCTTAACTTTCACTTGACTATTCGAAACATTTCCAAACCCAACAGCCGTATTGGGTCGAGTGGGACTCGCGTAAATTTCCCTCGACTAGTCGGATTATTGCCAACTCCGTTAGCTTTAATGATTCGAGAGGCACATGCAGAACTTTCCCCCGACTAATCGAAATATTACCGCGTCCAATTGTCTCATTGGATCATAATTCACTCTCATAACCTTTCCTCGAATATTTGGATTATTTCTATATCCCAGGGTTGCATTGGTTCGAAAAGAACTCGTATAAGTTCCTTTTATATATACGGAATATTTTCAGGTGCGATAGTCGCATTGGTTGGAGAGGTGTACGCATAATTTTCCCTCGACTAGTCGATATTTTTTTAGTTCCGACAATCGCATTTTGTCGAGCGGCATATTCCCAACTTTCCCACAACTAGGCGGAATATTACTAGGTCCGACGGTTGCATTAGTTCTAGAGTTCCTCGCATAACTTTCGCTCGAGTAGTGATAATATTTGTACGTCTGAAAGACGCACTGGTTAGTGATGTCCTCATATAAATTTCTCTCGACTAGTAGGAATATTTCCAAGTGCAAAAATCGCTTTGGTTGGAGAGGCACTCACCTAACGTTATCTCGACAAGTCGGAATATTACCACGTCCGATAGTCTTATTGGATCACAATTCAGTCACATAACCTTCCCTCGACTAGTCGGATTAGTTCGAAATCCGACATTCGCTCCAAATTGAGTGGCACTCGCGTAACATTCCCTCCACTATTTGAGATATTTCCAAGACTGGCAGCCAAATGGGATCCATAAACTCTCCCACAACTTTTCCTCGACTATTCAGAATACTTCCGAGTCCTACAACCACATTGTTTCGAGAGGCATTGGCTTATCATTCCCTTCACTAGTCGTGTTATTTCCAAGTCTGGCAGTCGGAAAGGATCGTGAGTCACTGGGATAATTTTCACTCGACTAGTCGCAATATTTCTATAACCGAAAGTCAGATTAAGTCACATGTCTATCGCATCAATTTCCATCGATTAGTCGGAATATTTCCAAGTCTGAAATCGCATTGTTGCGAGAGATACTTGCCTCATATTCGCTTAATTAGTTGGAATACTTCCGAATAGGACAGTCGCATTAATTCGAGAGGCAATTTCACAACTTTTCATTGACAAGTTGGAACATATCTTTGTGGGAAAGTCGCTTTGGTTCATGGCTTACTCGCACAACTTTCCCTCAACTAGACGGAATATTTTCAAGTGTGACAGTCGCATTGGTCCGAAAGGAACTTGCGTAACTACCCCTTGACTAGTCTGAAGATTACCACGTCCGAAAGTCTCATGTTTTCACTAGTCCTCACATTTTTTTCCATAGTCCAGTATTAATATTTCCAAGTCCGAAAGTCGCATTGGTTCGTAATGCACCCAAACAACTTTCTGTCTACTAGTCGGAACATTTCTAGTTCCCACGGTCGCAATGTTTCTAGAGGCATTCGCTTAACTTTCCCCCGATCTGTCGGAATATTCTCAAATACGACAGTCGCATTGGTTGGTGAAGCACTCGGACAACTTTCCCTCGACAAGTTCGAATGTTTCGAGTCCCACAGTCTTATTTGTTGAAGAGGAACTAGCAGGACTTTTCTTCGATTAGTCAGAACAATCCCAATTCCGACAGTCGCTTTGGTTCAGGGGATACTTGCATAACTTTCCCTCGTCTATAAGTAATATTTCGAAGAACGACAGTCGCTTTGGTTAGAGAGGCACTTTCATTTGTTTTCCTCGAGTAGTCAGTAATTTCCAAGTCCAGCCATCGCATTGGTTTCAGAGTCACTTGTTTAACTTTTCCTCGACTTGCTAGAATAGTTTTAAAACCGGCAGTTGTATTGGTTCGAGAAGCACTCGCATAATTTTCCTCCAGCAAGTTGAAATATTTCCAAGTCCGACATTCACATTAGATCCAGGGGAAATCGCATAAATTTCGATTGACTAGTGGAATTACTTCCAAGTCCGACAGTCGCAAAGGGTCGGGAGTCACTCGCATAATTTTCACTCGACTAGTCTGAAGAATACCAAGTCAACATTCTTTTTAGTCCAAGAGGTACTTGCATAATTTTCTCTCGAGAAGTCGGGATTGTTCCAAGTCCGACAGTCGCATTGTTTCGATAGTTGCTCACATAACATTCCCTCCACTATTTGGGATATTTTCAATTCTGACAAACGGATTGGATCGAGAGGCACTAGCATAATTTTACCCCGACTAGATGGAATATTTCCAATTACGACAACCTCATTGTTTCGAGAAGCACTAGCATAACTTTCCCTCGACTAGTCGCAATATATTTAATTCCGGCAGTTGCATTGGTTCTCAAGTTGCTCTCATAACTCTATCTCGTCTAATCAGGATATTTCCAAGTCCGACAGTCGCTTTGGTTCGAGTAGTACTCGCATAAATTTCCTCCGACTAGTCGAAATAATTTCCTAGTCGAACAGTCGCATTGGTGAGAGAGGCAGTCGTATGACTTTCTCTCGGCTTCACGAAATACTTTCTGTTCCGACATTCGCTTTGGTGCAGAAATGACTCGCATAATTCTCCCTCGGTTAGGCTGATTAGTTCCAAGACTGTGAGTCTCATTGGTTCGACAGGCACTCGCATAAGTTTCGCCCGACTAGTCGGCATACTTCCAAGTCTAACACACACATGGGTTCGAGATGCACTCGCATAACTTTCCTTCGACCAATCCGAATATATACAATTCTTTCAATAACATTGTTTCTCAAATCATTCACATAACTTTCGCTCGACTAATTGGAATAAGTCCAAGACCGACAGTTGCATTCATTCTCAAGTCACTTGCATAGCTTTCCTTAGACTAGTTGGCATATATCAAAGTACTATCGTTGCTTTGATTCGAGAGGCACTCGCATAGCTATCCCTCGAATAGTTGCACTACTTTCAGGTCTGACATTCGCACTGGTTCAAAAGGCACTTGCGTAACTTTCCCTCGTCTAGTCGGAATATTTCTATATCCGAAAGTCGCAATAGTTCTATAGTCACGCGCATAACTTTATATCGGCTAGTCGGAACATTTCTAAGTTCGAAAATCGAATCGGTTCACAAGGAACACGCATAACATTCCATAAACTAGTTGGAATATTTCCATTTCCGAAAGTCGCATTTGTACGAGAGACAATTGCCGAACTTTCGCTCGATTCGTCGGAATATTTCCAAGTCCGAAAGTTGCATTGCCTCCAAAGACACTCGCTCCAATTTCGCTCGACTATTAGGAATATTTCCAAGACCGACTGTCGCATTGTTTCGAGAGGTACCTACACAAATTTCCCTCGACTAGACTGAATATATCCAATACCTACAGTTGCATAGAATCGAGTGGATCTCGCATAATTTCCCCTTGACTGGTCCGAATATTTCCAAGTGCGAAATTCGCATTGATTCGAGAGTAAATTGCATAACTTTCGCTCGAAGAGTTGGAATATTTCCAAGGTCAATAATCGCATTGGGTCGATAAGCTCTCGATTAACTTACCTTCGACTAGTCGGAATATTTCTAGGTCCGAGAGTCGCATTAGATCGAGAGGAACTAGCATAACTTTCCCTCGAAGAGTCAGTATATTTCTAGTTCCGACATTTGCATTGCTTTGAGAGGCACTCGCATAACATTCCCTAGACTAATCGGAATATGTCAAAGTCCAATGGTTGCATTGGTACACAAGTCACTCGAATATTACTGGGTCCGAAAGACGCACAGGTTAGAAATGCACTCTTATTACTTTCTCTCTACCAGTCGGAATATTTCCAAGAGCGATGGTCGCATTGGTTAGAGAGGCACATGCAACATTCATCCGAATATTAGGAATATGTTCAATTTCGACAATTGCATTCGTGCGGGATGCATTCGCACATCTTCCCCTCGACTAGTCGTAAAGTTCCAAATCCGTTAGTTGCATTGTTTCGAGAGTCATCCGTATAAATTTCACTCCACTCTGCGGAATACTTCCAAGTCACGCAGTCACATTGTTTCGTTAGCCACTCACCCAATAATTCCTCGACTAGTGGTAATATTTCTATGTCCGTAAGACGAATTGGTTAGAGATGCATTCGTATAATTTTCTCTTCACTAGAGAGAATATTTCCAAGTGCGACAGTCGCATTGGTTCGAGAGGCATTCGCATAACATTCCTTCGACCACTGAGAACATTCCTAATACCGATGGTCGC
The DNA here is from genome assembly GCF_910589235.1 of Vespa crabro. Lineage (NCBI taxonomy): Eukaryota > Metazoa > Arthropoda > Insecta > Hymenoptera > Vespidae > Vespa > Vespa crabro. Next base: position 2,809,076 of record NC_060959.1, on the reverse strand, counting down.
TTTGCTTCACGAGTAACGATTTCAATGATTTCAAGTCGGACATTTGTTTTAGTTCGTGTGGCACTCCCATGAAGTTTACCCGACTAGTCGGAATATTTCCTAGACTGACTGCCGCATTTGTTCGAAAGGCACTCGCATAACTTTCCCCGACTAGTGGTAATAATTCGAAGTCCGACCGTCTCATTAGTTTTAGAATCACTCGCACAACTTTTCCTCGAGACGTAGTAATATTTCCAATTCCGACAGCAGCATTGCTTCGAGAATTCCTTGCATAACATACCCTCGACTAGTTGGAATATTTTCAATCCCGACAAACGCATTGGTTCGGGAGGCTCTCGCATAACTTTTCTCGACTAGTCGGGATATTTCCAAGTTCTTCATCTGCATTAGTTGGGAAAGCACTCGCATAACATTCTTCCGACCATTGGGAAAATTCCAAATTTCGACAGTTGCTTTGGATCACAAGTCACTCGAATAATGTTTTTTCGTGTAGTAGAAATTATTTCATGTACGACCTTCGCTTTGGTTCGTGTGGCACTTGCATAAAGTTCCTTCGACTAATCGGTAATTTTCTAGTCCGACAGCCTCATTTGTTCCAATATAACTCTCGTAAATTTCCCTCGCCTAGCTGGAATATTCCCAAGCCCGAGAGTAGCATTGGTTCACAAGTTACTCGCATAACTTTCCCTCGACCATTCGTTATAGTTCCATGATCGATAGCAGCAATGGTTCGAGAGGTACTCGCATAACTTTCCTATGAACAATCGACATATTCCCAAATCCGACCGTCACATTGGTACCTGAGGAACTCTTCTCATAACTACCCTCGTCGAAATAGTTCTAAGGCAGACAGCCGCATTTGTTCAAAAGGCTCTCGCATAACTTTACCATAGTAATCGGAAAATTTCCAAGGTCTACAGCTGCATTTATTTGAGTGGCGCCCGCATAACTTTATTTCGACTAGTCGAAATATTCCAAGCACGACAGTTGCCTTGGTCTACTAGTTACTCTTATAACTTTCCCCGAGTAATTGGAATATTTCCAAGCCCGACTGTCGGATAGGTTTTCAAGATACTCGCATAACTATCTACGACTAGTCGGAATATTTTAAAGCCCAACATCCGTATTGGTTCAAGAGGCACCCGCTTATTTTTTCCTCCACTGTTCAGAATATTTCCAAACCCGACAGCTCCATTGGTTTACAACACACTCGCATATCTTTCCCTCGACTAGTAGTAATATTCCCAATTACGACTGTCGCTATGGTTTACAAGTCACTCGATTGACATTTCCTCGTCTAGTCGTAATGATTAAAAGTCCGACCGTCGCAATAGTTCTAGAATCACTCGCATAACTTTCCCTCGACAAGTCGGAATATTTCCAAATCCGACAGCCGCTTTGGTTCAAAGGCACTCGCAAAACATTTCCCGACTAATCTTTATATTCCAAGTCCGGCAATCGCATTGTTACAAGTGTCACTCACATAAATTTCCTTCTACTAGTCGGAATATTTCCATGTCCGACAGTCGCATTGGTTCACAAGTCACTCGCATAATTCTCCCTCAACAGATCGGAATATTTCCAAATCCGACAGTCGCATTGATCCGAGAGACACTCGCATAATTTTCACTCGACTATTTGATATATATCTAGGTCTGATAGTCGCATTGTTTTCTGAGAACCTCGCATTACTTTCCTTCGTCTATTCGAAATAATTTCTAGACATACATTCGCAATTTTTTCGAAAGATACTCGTACATATTTCCATAGACGCGTCTGAAATCTTCCATGACCTACAGTCGCATTGGATCGCAAAAAAATCGTGTAAAAGTTCCCTTGGTTAGTAGGAATGTTTCTAAGTCTTTCGCATAGGTTCGAGAGGCACTCTACTAACTTTTCCTCGACTAGTTGGAATATATCTAAGTCTGATGATCGCATTGTTTTGAGAGGAACTTGCATAGCTTTCCTTCAATCAGGCGGAATAAATCCAAGTCTGTCATTCGCTTTGATTCGTCAGGCACTCGCATAACTTTCCCTCGATTTGACTGAATGTTTTGACTGATTGTGACTGAATGTTGCGAATGTCAGCGAGGTTGACACTCGCAATGTTTCAAGAGTACCTTGCATTGCTTTCTCTAAACTACTCGGAATAGTTACATGTACGACAATCGCATTGATTTGAGAAGCATTCGCATAACTTTCCCTCGACTAGTCGGAATATTTCAAAGTCAATCTGTCGCATTGAATCGAGAGGCACTGACAGAACTTTCTCTTGACTAGTTGGAATATGTCTAAGTTGGTTAGTGAGGATATCGCACAATTTTATCTCGACTAATGGTAATATTTATACGTCCGACTGTCCCATTGGTTCGAGAGACAGTCGCACAACTTTCCCTCCTTAGTCGGAATATTTCCAAATGCGGCAGCTTCTTTATTTCGAGAGGCATTCGCGTAACTTTCTATCGAATATTCTGAAAATATATACGACCAACAGTTGCATTGCTTTGAGACCTAGCATAATTTTCCCTCGACTAGCCGGAATAATTCCTGGTCAGATAGTCGTATTGGTTTGAAAGGTACTCGCATATTTTTTCATGGACTAATGGGATAGTTTCCAAGTACGACAGTCGCATTGGTTCGAAAGGAATTCGCATAACATTCCCTCCACTTGTCGGAATATTTTCAAGCCCAACAGCCGCATATGTCCGAATGTCACTCGCATAACCTTCTCTCGACTAGTCGGAATATTTCCAAGTAGGACAGTCGCTTTGGATCGATTGGCACGCTTATAACATTCCCTCGACTAGTTGGAAGAATTCCAATTCCGATAATCGCATTGGTTCGCGTGACACCCTCACAAATTTTTCTCGCCTATTTGGAATATTTCCAAAATCAATAGTCGCATTGGTTCACAAGACATTCGCATAACTTTCCATCGACTAGTCATAATATTTTTATGTCCGACAATCGCATTGTTTCGAGCGCCACTCGCATATCCTTCCCTCGACTAATCGGAATATTTCCAAGTGCCACTAGTCGCATTGGTTCGAGTGGCACCCGCACAAATTTTTCTGGTCTACATAAAATATTTCCAAGACCAATAGTCGAATTTAGTCACTTGTCACTCGCAAAACTATCCTTCGACTAGATGGAATATTTTTGGGTCCGACTATAGCAATGATTCGAGAGGCACTCCCATAAAATTATACGTTTAGTCGGATTATTTCTAGGTCCAACGTTGAATTGGTTCGAGAGGCACCAGCAGAACATTCCCTAGCTTAGTCTCAATTTTTCCTAGTCCGACAAACACATTACTTCACAAGTCAGTTCCATAACTTTGCCTCGGGTAGTCGGTATATTTCCAAATCCGACAGTCGCATTGGTTCTAGAAGTGCTCACATAAATTTCGTTCGTCGAGTCGAAATATTTCTAGGTACGATAGTCGCATTGTTCCTTGAGGCACTCGCATAACTATACCTCGACTAGTCGGAATATTTCTAAGTTCAACAGTCCCGTGGGTTCACAAGTCTCTTCCATAACCTTTATTCGATTAAACGATATATTGATAAGTACGACAATCGCATTTGTTTTAGGTGCATTCACATAACTATTCCAATACTAGTCGAAATATTTCACTATCCAGTAGTCGCATTGGTTCGAGTGGTACTCGCACAAATTTTTGTCGTCTATATAAAATATTTCAAAGATCAATAGTCGAGTTGGTTCACCTGCCACTCGCCTAACTTTCCCTCGACTAGTCGATATATTTCCTAGTTCGATGGTCGCATTGGCTCGAGAGGCACACACATAACTTTCCCACAACTAGTCGGAATATTTCTAGGTCCGAAAGTCCCATTCTTTCGAGATATATTCGCATGACTTTCTCTCGACTAGTCGGAATGTCTCCAAACCCGACAGTTTATAGTAAAAGTGGACATTCATGGCGTGCCTGCACGTAAGCTACCTCGCCCATTCGGGCATATGCTACGGAGCTATCTACTAGCAGCATACATCACGGCCAATTCACCGAACTCGGTATAAACCCATATTCCTACCGGCGGGGCAGGATGATCGGTTTACCCACGACCAATATCGTCGCAACAACCCATCATCCTGGTCACGCCCCGCACCGGGCGTGCTCACCGGAAACGACGGAGAGGCCCACTCACACTGCCACGATCCTTGGTACTCGTTCCGTAGAATGGGATGGGAAGGAAAGGATAGCAGGTTTATTAGTAAAAGTTTAGTGGTGGAGGGGAAAAAAAGGGAAAAATAGGAAGATGCGCACGAGCATCTCCGACTCTACCCTGTTTGAGCGTGGCCTATCCCGAGAAGATTACAGGCACCCACTCCCATCACCGGAACTCCGACAATCCCTGCTGAACAGGATTCATGAACTAATGACCCTTCATGATGAGGGATTCTTTGCAAAATACCGTGAAGAGGGAGAAGACCTCGGCCGTGGAGACAATGTCTCTCTGCTTCCGGCCAACTCCTTTCACGGAGGAATTCTTCCAGAGCCTATCTCTGTGGTTCGAAATCCGAACAGTCGATGATGTGATGCGAAACCGTGTCCTCTTCACCACACTCGCATGCTCCTTCCGTGATGATGTCCAGCGACGTTAGCATGGCCTTGAAGGCTTCGTATCCTGCAAGAAACTGACTTGTGAAATTGTTAAGAGAGACGAAACGGGCACCCATCCTGTTCTTGATGATCTGTAGTAACGCATATGTTTTCCTTGTGCAACTACTTTTCCTAATGTCGTATAGTCTCCTTCGTTTCAGTAACTGGAGATCTATCGTAAACTCCGCTGCTATGACGCAGAGGGATTCCGTAGCAGTTGAGCGATACGCGAAGGTGACTGAGATGAGGTCCGATCGCTGGGTCGCGCTTAACTTTTTGAGATATCCTTCCGTGCAGAGATAAGACCATCCTGCTGGCGCGTACGTGACCGTTGGCGTGAGCACACCTCGATAGATTGTTCGGAGGACGCAGTGGGAGAGTCCCCATTACCTCGATGCTAACCTACTTAGCTTTGCGAACAAAGGGCCGAAATTGTCGTTGAGTTAACGGCAGTGTGTCATAACCCGCATCCCTTAATCAAAGTATACCCCGAGGTATCTAACAGAATTCTTCAATTTAATATTAATGTCTCCTATCTTTATGGTGGGAGTTCTGCTAGCTAGGTCGCTTCTTTTCTCATTTTCCGTCTTTTATGCGGACGTTTTCCTCTTCTTCGGCCGATGGGTTTCCTTTTAAACCAATCGCTCATAAGGACAATCGCTTCCATCTTACGCTCGGAGATTGTCAATTTTGCCGACGTGAACCATCCGGTGATGTTGTTAACCACTCGATTTCCTTTCTCTTCGAGTTCTTTTCTTGAGTCTCCATCTGCGTTGACGAATAGGTCATCTGCGTACGCGATGGCGTTGACTTCAGAGGATTCCTCCAGGATCCTCGGGAGTTGGTCGAACATGAGATTCCATCAGAAGGGGCCGAGGACCCATATTTTTGGGCATCCTCTCGAGGCCTGCATTGAAGCCTCATGTTCTCCTATAACGATTTTGACCTTACGGACCGCGAAATAGCTTGTCATCATTTTAGAGGCGTTCCTCTGTCAGTCCCTATCTTGGAGCACCTTGAGAATTAGAGGCCACCGAACGTTGTTGAAGGCTCCCAAAATGTCGAATAACAACGCGACGATATATCTCCGTGTGGAGGCAAAAACGACTCGAAGCATCTCTACGATTGCTTCTTCTGTGAAACGTCCCTGAACAAACCCAAACTGGTTTTCCGATATTTTTCCCGGCACGAAGGAGGTTTCGGTGAGGCCCAGCTTCAGCAGCCTTTAGATAACCTTCCCTATGACGGAGAGATGGCATATCAAACATTAGTTCTGAGGGTCTTCCGTGTCCTTGTTGTCGACTTCAGGAGTTCTCTAAAAGAGCCCTTTTTCCAAATAGACGGGAAGATATTCCATTGATGGTATCCGTTGAAAAGGTCTACGAATTGGGATGGGATGACGGAGAATGCTCTTTTGAGCTCTCACTCCTCGATGAGATCTAGCCTTCGGGCTTAACCGTTTTGAGGGTCCTTATGACTGTCGCGTTCTTTCCATTCGATAAGAGTGAGGCATCCTCCGTTTCGAGAAAGTTTCCAGATAGATTCCGTAAGGCTCGCTGTTATGGTGTTCCTTCGGATATGTTGTCGTCCGGAACATGAGTATTGAGGAGGACTCTAGCCGTTTTTTGATGTTCGTGGTTTTCCCACTGTCTTGCTTAAGTGTATTAATTACTCTTTTGGCACGAAGTTTGCTCGGCTGTTGTTTGTAAACGTACCCCCACGGTTTCGCGTTGTCCTGTTTCATAACGAATTTCCTCCAACTAACTAATTTGGTACGTCGTTCTTCTTTGCACTATGCCCGCAGCGTAGAACAATACTCATGCATTAACTCGAGGCTATCCTGATATTCATTTTTTCGCTGGATCGTGCGTCTCAACCTAGCTACCGCTTTCTTCTTGTTCGCTAGCGCTAATGTCCACCATGGGTTGAACTATCGGTGAGCCTTTTTCCAGGGCCTAGATTTAGAGCAGGCGGTTGTTAGGACACTAGTGATCATGTTGGCTCGTGTCTCTATTTCTGAACTAGATCCTAAACTTCTTCCCTCTGGCCTTGCCACGGTGAGAGAGAGAGCAGGCGAACAGGTCCCATTCGGCTCTCCTGGTATTCTACCCCCTGTTTCCGTCGCCCCTAGCATCACCCCCACAATCCGACTCGGCCTTCGGGGGATGTATCGCAATGTCTATTGAATTGTGTTTATTGGACGTCAAGCCTGTTCATACTTTCCATTGGACAATAAGTTCGCTCATGGAGTGCGACGAGAGGGTTACGCCGATGTATGAAGAGCCTCTCGTGGTCCAGAATGTAGGTGGCTTTATGTCGTTAATAAATTTTAGCCCAGATGCCCGGATCATGGCTTCTAATTTCGTGCCTCTTTCGTCTGTGCTCTGAAGCACAGAAAGGAGATCGCGCATTGGCGACCAGTGATAGTATTTCCTTCTCCCCCTTTGGGAACGAATAACTGATTCCAAGTTCCTAAGGTGTTCCTCTATTTTGTCGCTGTACCGAAATTAGTGCGAGACGACATAGAAAGAGGAGCCGAATGCTTTCACTTCTGCACAGACGCAGTGCGCAGTGCTTAGCTGCGAGATAAACAGCAATGTAATGTTTGGATTGGTCGCCGCGATAGCAGACCAGGATCTTTCATCGCGAATAGCAACAATTCTTGTCTCGTCGCCTAATCAAATAATCTCGTATCCTTTCCCTTGCTTTTGGAAGTACGGATCCTGTAGAAGTTGTACGTCCAAGCGCTTTTGGTTAATTATTTCGCGCACTTCGCCCGATACCGCTTTAGGATGACCCATATTTAGCTGCAATAAATGAATTTTTGAAAATGCACGATTTACGTGAGGGTGGTGCCTTAGCCGAATTCATTTCGTTACCTCGTGTGAATGCGCAGGGTTTTGCAAAAGTGACCCGCGGTGCCTCGAGTTGAAGATCTGCGCCTATAGCATCGATGGTTTCAGGTTTGTTGTCCGCTTCGAGAGAGTCCGATGTGCCGTAGCTAATTTCTAGGGTTGTTTTCGGTAGTTCCCGGGATGTATCCGCTCTATATTGCTCGACGTCTTGCTCTACTATCGATGGTAAGGTGGTTTTGTTGTGCGTTCCTTTGGCGCTGTTGTTGCGGGGGTTGTTGGTATTTATAAGGACTGGGGGCGTATGTTCAGTTTCAAGGGATTTTTACGCGGAAAGCATGCGGACGTACGATTGCGTTCGCGGTAGAGTGATTATCAATCTACACCCTGGGATCCGTTCAATGAGTTTATTATTCGAACTGGATGGACTTATCGCGGCTGTTCTGGTGCTGTTTTCCTCTAGACTAATCACGACCATCTTAATTATATATAAGAAAAGAAGAAGCTGAAGGAAAACTTTTAAGCTAAAAGAAAACTCTTAAAAAAAAAGTAATAATAATAATAATTTGTGGAGGAAAATAGTACCTCTCAGTTATACTTCCATTAATGGTAGAGTGACGGTGCGTTGATCGGACAACCGTTGGGGTAATTTAGTGAAATGCTTTAAATGAAAGGGTTTAAAAGAGCGGGCAGAGATAATCTATTCTGGGTGCTCTATTAAGACAATTTAAGTTAAGCACTTAAGAGAGTAGAAAAGGAACATGTAATCAAGATACTCTAACAAGGGCATTTTAGGAGGGCTTAGAGGGGAGAAGAATGATATAAGGTCAATGTTCTTTCATAAAAGTACTTTAAATAATGGGACTCAGGAGGAAAAGAGAGAATATATGATCAAGGTTCTTATAGTATGACTTTAAGTTAAATTGCATATTGAGAGAGTGAGATATGATCAAAGTTCTTAGGTAAAGTACTTTGGCTAAGATGACTTGGAAGCAACAGAACATATCATCAAGTAAATTAGTAGCAGTACGTTGAGTAAATGGACTTAGATGGGAAAGAGTGATTTTGCAATCAAGTGCTTTGGCAAAAGTACTGTGAGTAGAAGGACATAGGAACTAAAGAAACAGCATATAATCAAAGTACTTTAGTGAAAGTACTTTAGGTAGAAGAGCTGGGAAGTGAAGAGGAAGGACATATAATCCAAGTGTTTTAGTAAGAGTACTTTACGTGAGACGACTTGGAAGGAAATGAGGGAACATATGATTAAGTACTTTGGTGGAAATACTTTACATGAAAGGATTTTGGGAAGGAAAGAGAGAACACACGTTCAAGATTCTTTAGTAAAAGTACTTTGAGTGACTGAACATAGAAGGGGAAGAATATAATTAATCATAGTGGAGGTACTTTGGTAAGGTATTTCAAGGGAAGGTACTTGGAGAGGAAAGAGCATACAACCTAGGTACTTTAAAAATGATTTAGATAAGGAGACTTAGAAAAGGGAGGAAAGAACAAAACCAAAGTTCTATAGTAAAAGTACTTTAGGTCAAGGGACTTAGAATGAAAAGAAAGAACGTGTAATAACTCTTTTGGTGCTACTACTTTAAGTAAGGGTCTTGAAAAAAGGAAGAAGAACATATGATCAACGTACATGGTAAAGGTACTTCTGGTTAGAGGGCGTAAAGAATATAACCAAAACAGATGGATCATGTACTTCAGTAAAAGTACTTTAAGTAACAGGAATTAGAAGAATAGGAGAATCTCCAAATCCGACAGTCGCATTGGTACACACGTCACTCGAATATCTTTTCTCGTCTAGTTGGAATATTTCCAGGACCAAGAGTAGAATTTTTCCGAGAGTCACTCTCATAACTATCACTCTACTAGACGGAATATTTCTAATTCCGACAGTCTCATTGGTTCACAAGTCACTCACATAATCTTATTTCGACAAGTCGGAATTTTGATAATTGCTGCTATCGCATTGGTTCTCGGCGCGTATCATAATTTTCCCACTACTAGTCGGAATATTTGTAGGTCCAGCAGTAGCATTGGTTTGAGATGCACTCGTTTAACCTTCCCTCGACAGAAATGAGTATTGCTAAGTCCGACAGTCACATTGTTTCGAGTGTCACACGAACAAATATTTCTTAATTATTTGGAATATTTACAAGATCTACAGTCGCATTGGGTCACAAGGCATTCGTATACCTTTCCCTCGACTAGTCGGAATATTTAACACTTCGACTTTCGCATTGGTTCGAGTGGCATTCGCACAAATATTTCTCAATTATTTGGAATATTTCCAAGATCAATAGTCGGATTGGTCCACTTGTCATTCGCATAACTTTCCCTCGACTAGTTGGAATGTTTCTAAGTCCGTCTTTCGCATTTGTTCGAAAAGCACCCTCAAATCTTATCCTCGACTACTTGGAATATATCTTTGACCGGCAGGCGCGTTGTTTTGAGAGGCACTCGCATAACTTTCCATCGACTAGTCGGAATATTTTAAAGTCAATCTGTCGTATTTATTCGAGATGCATTTGCATAATTTTCCCTCGAGGAGTCGGCAATTTCTGGGTTCCACAGTCGCTTTGGTTCGAGCGGCACTTGCACGGCTTTCCTTAGACTAGTCGGAATATTTCAATTTTTTACTGTCACATTGGTTCGGGACGCGTACATATAACTTTCTCTCGACTCGTCGGAATATTTCGAAGTTCCATAATCGCGTTGGACCGAGAGGCACTTTCATAACATTCCCTTTATTAGTTCGAATGTTTCCAAGTCCGACTTTCGCATTGGTTAGAAAAACATTCTCATAACTCTCCTACATATTGTTAGAATATATCTAAGTGCGACAGTCGCACTATTTTGAGAGGAACACGCAGAATTTTCCTTCGACATGTCGGATTAATTCCAAGTCAGACATTCTCATTGGTTGTAAAGGTATTCGCATAATTTTCCCTCGACTAGTCGTATTGTTTCCAAGTCCGACAGTTTCTGTTTTGATTGGCCCTCGCATACTTTTCATCCGACTAGTCGGTATATTTCAAAGTCCGACAACCGCATAGGTTCGAGAGGCTCTCGAATATCATTCCCCCGACTATGCTGAATAGTACCTTGTCCGACTGTCGTATTGGTCCGAGAGTCACTCGCATAACTTTCATTCGACTAGTCGAAATGTTTCTAAGATCGGCAGCGCATTGGTTCGAAAGTCACTCGCATAACTTTCCCTTCTCTAGTAGTATTATTTTCAAGCACGTAATTTGTATAGGCACACAAGTCAATCGCATAACTTTTCCTCGTGTAGTCGTAATATTTCCAAGTCCTAAGGTTGCTATGTTTCGAGAGGCACTAGCATAACTATCTCTCGTCTAGTAGCAATATCTACAAGTCCGACAGCCGCATTTGTTCGAGACGCCCACGTATAACTTTCCCCGAATAGTCAGAATATTTCCAAGTCCGACCGCCACATTGGTACGAGAGGTACTCGCATAACAATGACTCGTCTATTCGGAATAGTTTCAAGTCCGATAGTCGTATTGGATCGACAGGCACTCGCATAAGTTTTCCTCGACTTGGTGCGATATTTCCAAGTCCGGTAGTCGCATTGGTTCGGGTGATACTCGCATAACTTTCCCTAGACAAGTCAAATAACTTTCATGTCCGTCAGCCGAATTGTTTCCATAGGCACTGGCATAACTTCCCTAGAGTAGTCGTTATATTTCCAAGTACGACCGTAGAATAGGTTTAGGAGACATCCGTATTATTTTCCCTCGACTACCCGAAGTATTTGCAAATTCCGATAGTCTCATTGAATCACAAGTCACTCGCATAAGGTTTCCTTAGCTAGGCTGGATATTTCCAGGCCTGGCAGTCGCAATGGTTCGAATGTCACTCGCATAACTTTCCCTCGACTAGTTAGAATTCTTCCAATTCCGACAGCCAAATCGGTGTTATAGGCATACGCATAACTCTCACTCGTCTAGCCGGAATAGTTCCAAGTCCGCCTGTCGATTTGGTTCGAGTTGCACTCGCATAAGTTTCCCTAGTCTAGTAGGATTATGTCCAATTCCGATAGTCGTGTTGCCTTTAGAGGCTATCGCATAACTTACCCTGGAAAGGTCGGAATATGTTCCAGTCCGGCAGCCTTATAGTTTAGAGAGGCACTCACATAACATTCTCCCTACTAGTTGTAACATTACCAAGTCAGACGTCCGCATTAGTTACAGAAGCAATCGCATAATTTCCCTCCACTAGATGGGATATTTTCAAGCACGACAGTCGAATTGTTTGAGAGTTACTTGCATAATATTCCCTCATCTACTCCGACTATTTCCAATTTCGTTAGTCGTATTGGTTCAATAGTTCCTCGCATGTCTTTCCCTCGACTAGTCAGAATATTTCGACGTCCGACAAACGAATTGGATTTATAGGCACACAGATAACGTTACCTCGCATAGTCAGAATATTTCCATATCCGCCGGCCGCATTTGTTCGAGAGGCACTTGCATAACTGTCCCTCGACTAGACGGAATTTGTCTAAGTCCGACAGCCTCTTTGGTTTGTGAGGTAGCCGCATAACATTGATTCGACTAGTCAGAATATTTCCAAGTCCGATAGACGCATTGGTTCGAAAAATACTAGCATAACTTTTCCACGTCAAGTTGGAATATATCCATAACCGACAGTCGTTTTGGTTCAAAAATCACTCGCAAAATTTTCCAACGTATGGTCGGTATATTTCCTTGCCCGAAAGTCGCAATAATTTACAAGTCACTCGCATAACTCTCTTTCGACTAGTTGTGATAATTCCAAGACCACCAGGCGTATTGTATCGAAAGTCACTCCCATAATTTTCCTTCGACTGGTCAGAATATTTGCTGGTCCGACATTCGAATTGGCCCACAAGTCACTTGCATAACTTTCCTCGGGTCAGCCGGAATATTTCCAAGTCCGACAGATGTATTGGTTCGAGAGACACTCGTACTACTTTCCATCGACTCGTTGAAATATTTCGAATTCTGACAGCCGCATTGGTTCGAGAGGAACTCGTATACTTTTTCCTCGAATAATCGGAATATTTCCAAGATCAACGGCCGCCTTGGTTCAAGAGGCACTCAAATAATTTTCGTCCTTTTATTTGGAATATTTCTACGTCGGACAGTCGCATTTGTTCGATTGGCAGGCGTATAACATTCCCTCAACTATTTGGAAGAATTACCAATTCCGACAATTGCATTGGTTCGCGTGACACCCTCACAAATTTTTCTCACAATATTCTCACAATATTTCCAAAACTAATAGTCGCATTAGTCGCAATAGTCGCAAGTCATTCGCATAACCTCCTTATCGTTATTAGCGGTATTGACTTTATTATCGTAATTATTGTTATTTTTATCGTTGTTTTCGTTATCATTATCATTATCGTTATTATTATCGTTATTATCGTTATTTTTATTATTATCCTCATTATTATTATTATTATTATTATTATTACTATTATTATTATTATCGTTATTATTATTGTTATCAACGTTATAATTGTTATTATCGTTATTATTATTATCGTTTTTATTATACTTATTATTTCTATTTTCCTTATTATTGTTATTATCGTTATTAATTTTATTATCGTTATTATCATTATTATCGTCATTTTTGTTATTTTTATAATTGTCGAAATTATAAATATTATTATTATTATTAAAATGCTTATTATTGTCGCCGTTATCGTTACTACTATTTTTATAGTTATTATTATTGTTATTAACGTTATTATCATTTTTATCGTTATTATCGTTATATTCATGGTAATTAACAATACTATTGTGATTTTCATTATTATTGTTATTATAGTTATTATCGCAATTATTATTGTTATTATCATTATTATCGTAATTCTTATTATTATTATCGATATAATTGTTATTTTAATTATTATCGTTATAATTATTATTATTATTGTTATTATCATTATTATAATTATCGCTGCTATTTTCGCTTTTATATTTGTTATCGTTATTATCGTTATTTTTATTAATATTACAATTATTATTATTGTTGCTAATTACGTTATTACTATTATTACTGTTATTATTGTTTTTATCGTTTTTGTCGTTATTTCTATTATTATCGTTATTATCTTTATTCTATTTATTAACATTTCTATCCTTATTATCATTATTGTCGTTATTATCGTTATTTTTATTATTATCGTTATTATTATTATTATTATTATTATTGTTATTATTTTTATTATTATTAATATTATCGTTATTATTGTCTCTGTTATTGTTACAATTATTATAATCGTTAATATTATAGTTATTAAGGTTATTATAGTTATTACTGTTATTATGCTTAGTATAGTTATTATTAACGTTATTCTCATTATTATCGGAATTAACGTTATTATTATCGTTAATATCGTTATTATCGATATTATTATTATTATCGTTATTATAATCGTTATTAACTTTAATATCGTTATTATCGTCATTATTACGGTTATTAACGTTATTATCGTTATTATCGTTATTATCTTTATTACTTTACTATTGTTAAGATAGTAATTATTATCATTATTATCGTTATCATCGTTATAATTATTATTATCGTTATTATCATAATTATTATCGTTATTATTATCGTTATTTGCGTTATTTTCGTCTATTATTGATTTAATTATTATTATACTTGCTAATATTATCGATATTATTATCCTTATTAACGTAAATATCATATTTAACGTTATTATTATTATTATTATTATTAACATTTTTATCGTTATTATTATTATTATTATCGTTAATATTTTCCTATTGTTATTATCGTTAATATTTTCCTATTGTTATTATCGTTACTATCGTTATTATTTTTATAGTTATTATTATCGTTATTATCGATAACATCGATAATATTGTTATTTTTTTTATCATTTATATTTTCATTATTATTATTGTTATAATTATTATCGTTTTTATTATCTCCATTATCCTTATTATTATTATAATTGGTAATATTATAGTTATTAACGTTATTATCGTTATTATCGTTATTATCGTTACTATCGTTATAATCGTTATTTTTATTGTTATCGTCGTTATAACCGTTATTATTATTATTATCGTTATAATCTTTATTATCGTTTCTATTGTTATTATTATTATCGTTATTAGCGTTATTATTGTTATTATTGTTATTATTATTATCATTATTATCGTTATTTTTGTCGTTCCTATAATTACTATTATTGATATCGTTATTATTACCATTATTGTCGTTATTATGGTTATTATCTATATTATCTTTATTATCGTTATTCTCTTTATTATCGTGATTAACAGTATTATCGTTACTATCGATTTTATTATTATTATCGTTGTTATTATTTTTATTTACGTTATTATTGTTATTATCGTTATTATTGTAGTCGCTATCGTTACTATTATTGTATCGTTATTATTAACGCTATTAATGTTATCAACGTTATTATCGTTCTTATAGTTATTATTGTTATCATTATTGCTATCGTATTTATTATCATTAGTAACATTACTAATGTTAATGGCGTTATTATCGTTATTATAGTTATTAACGTTATTATAGTTATTATAGTTATTATCGTTATTATCGTTATTATCTTTATATTTAATATTATGGTTATTATTATCGTTATTAACCTTATTACCGTTATTACAATTATTATCGTTATTATCGTATTTATCTTTATTATTCTTATTATTATTATTACCATTATTATCGTTATGATCGTTATTTTTGTTATTATTATTATTATAATTGTTATTATTATTATTATTATTATTATTATTATTATTATTATTATTATTATCGTTATTACTAACGTTCTAATAATTCCTATCGTTGTTATCGTTATTATTGTCGTTATTAAAGTTACTTTCATTTTTATCATTATTATTATCGTTATTATCCGACATATGACAGTCCCTGAAGGTGCTTTCATGGTTGTGTACGCAGATGACATTGCAGTTGTCATAACCGCAAAAGACACGAAGTGGCACACCTGCTGCTCAACCAGGTTATGCGCAGAGTTATCTCTTGGATGCAAGGACACGGGTTGTCCTCAGCAGCGAAGAGTGCTGAGATCGTGCTACTTACGAAGAAAAGCATCAACACCTTGCGCAGCTTCATTGTAGGAGACGCGGCAGTCCAGACTAAGTAGGCTTTGAAATACTTAGGTGTAATGCTCGACAACAAGCTCAATTTTGGAGAGCACATAATTAGGGTAGCTGACAAGTCGGTAAAAGTAGTAGCCTCGCTGAGCACACTCATGGAAATCGTAAACGGTCCCCGACCGTGTATGAGGCGACTATTGATGCGCGCCACTGAAGCAGTGATGCTGTATGGTGCGGAAGTTTGGGCCGAGGCGCTGCGACACGAGAAACATCGCAAGCGCATAACCGCGGTAAAGACGAGGGGCGCTTTACAAATCGCATGCTCCTATTGTACGGTCTCGGAGCCCGTAGTGCTCGTGGTCGCGGGAGTAATCCTGATCGATCTACTAGCCAAGGAGAGACAATTCGTCCACTAGCAGAAGCATGTTCTGGTGTAGAAGGAGGCATCAAGGATCGCCAGGTCTAACCGCATCGAGGCTTTGAAAAACAGATGGGAACGGGAACCTAGGGGTAGATGGACTGCCCGACTCATCAGTCGACTAGACAACTGGCTGAACCGGGAGGCGGGTGAGGTCGATCTCTACTTTACTCAATTCTTGACAGTGCATGGTCTGTTCTGCTCTTACCTCGCAAAAATTAGGAATGTAGCAGACGACAACTGCCCCTATGGGGACTCGACCAACGACGACGCCAACCATACGTTCTTCAGATGTTCCCTGTGAAGCGCCGAATACTCGCCTTGGAGCAGAACCTCGGAGACATCTCGATAGACAACGTTGTCGAGAAAATGCTCCGAGGTCGGGAGGAGTTGAATAAGGTGACCTGGTACGTCAGGGTCATCTTGCGCCGAAAGAAGAAGGACATGGCAGCCCATAGACGCTCCAACAACGTTGCTCCATGTTACTGCCACGTAGAGCCGAAGGGAGAGTCTCGTTAAAGGACATGATGCAGTGGCGCCATCCCGAAGTAATGCCACATGGCGGTGTTGGGATTGGTTCACTATGCCACTAGGATGGATATAAGATTAGTCGGTAGTGCCTATTCCAACAGTGAGCTCGACACTCCAGGGACTTCAATGGGGAACCCAAATGGTGAAGGGTTCCTCCGGCGGGCGGGATCCCTGGGTTAGTTCGTAAAAATTTGCATTCTCAGACTATCAAAAAAAAGAAAAAAAATTATCATTATTATGAAAATCGGTTTGTAGGGATTCTTCATCGATGACCACATCGAGAGTACGAGGAAAAAAGAAAAGGGGGAATTAGCACAATTCAAGGAGATAATGAAGGCCATGAAAAGTGCAACCGAGCGCCAAAGAAATATCAGTGCAGATGTCAAGAAAAGCATCGTACACTTTGGAGACGCCCTAAATTTCCATGCTTATCTGCGAGATTCAAGGAAGGCAACAGAGTGTTCTGTCAATGATTAACACATACGAACGGCGCCTGATAAGGCATGTAGAATGGCATTCCATGATGAATCAATATAGGAGGTCAACAAAAAACGAGTATCTTCGAGCCCGGTAGAGGAGAATGCCGGAAAAAGAAATCTCCAGTGATGACACGAATACTACAAGCATACATGAGCAGGAGCGAATATTACAAGCAAACATGTACAGGAGCGAATACTACAGAAAAATGAGGAGGCTGCTAACGAGCTACTGTTTCAGTTGGCCCTGGAAAAGAGGGCAGATTTGCTGTTGATCAGTGATCAATATAAGGACAAGAAATCGGCATTATGTTTCTCTGATTCTGAGGGCACAGCGGCCATCTGGATCCTGGAGTCAAGCAAGATACCAGTAGAGAGTCACGGAAGCCACCCTGACTTCATATGGATTAAAAGTCCAGGTAAAAGGGAGGTTTTTTATTTTTGTTGGTAATTCACACCAATCGAACTCATCAGCGAATTCCGGGAAAAAATAGACATGTTGGAGGAAGAAGTCCGGAACACAACAGGTAAAATTTTGGTGGTCGGTGACTTCAATGCTAAGACGATCGAGTGAGGAATGCCGCACCAAAACTCGAGACTCATATACGTGGTGGAAATGACGACCGTTACTATCGGCCGTTATG